>NW_024718575.1:22500-36339 GCF_018991925.1 Homarus americanus
AGAACATCTTAACTAGTTTTTGCCGACCATTCTCGCCCGGTTTTATAGGCAAATTACGGTGGGTTTAGTGACCATTGCAACAAGTTGACGAACACTTAAGAGGCAGAAGTTTAAAGAAATGGAGGAGACGGAGAAACTTTGGGAGTTTTCGAAGACATAAAAACACAAGGGTCCCGACACACCTGCTGAAGATGTTGAACTCGTATGTAAATGTGGAGACACACGAATGACGTCAGGTGTACACAGGCGACTCCAACACTCATAAACTAGATCATGTTTTTGGAGTACGAGCGTGACAGGACTGAGAGAGAACTAAACCAGTATTAAACACGTATGTTACAGTTATAAACACGTAGTTGACAGGACAAACACGTATGTGGCAGTCATAAACACGTAGGTGACAGGACAAACACGTAGTTGACGGGACAAACACGTATGTGACAATTATAAACACGTAGATGACAGGACAGACACGTATGTGACAGTTATAAACACGTAGATGACAGGACAAACACGTATGTGGCAGTTATAAACACCTAGTTGACAGGACAAACACGTAGTTGACGGGACAAACACATATGTAACAGTTATAAACACGTAGTTGACAGGACAGACACGTATGTAACAGTTATAAACACGTAGATGACAGGACAGACACGAATGTAACTATTATAAACACGTAGTTGACAGGACAGACACGTATGTGACAGTTATAAACACGTAGATGACAGGACAAACACGTATGTGGCAGTTATAAACACCTAGTTGACAGGACAAACACGTAGTTGACGGGACAAACACATATGTAACAGTTATAAACACGTAGTTGACAGGACAGACACGTATGTAACAGTTATAAACACGTAGATGACAGGACAAACACGTATCTAACAGTTATAAACACGTAGTTGACAGGACAAACACGTATGTAACAGTTATAAACACGTAATTGACAATAAAAAGAGACAAATAAACCAGTTTTAATCATTAGAAGACAAGGGAAAAGATAACTCACTCATTTATAACTCACAGCGAATAGAAGAAATAATTTAAACATTATAAACTTTAATAACAAAACAGTAAAAAAAAATCAGAAAAAAATAGCACGTCATTTTTAACGTCAGTTTTTAAATAAACATAAAGACACTTTTAAAACTACACTACACAAACTTAGGAACAAAAACACAGTAAAAACAAGAACACCAATTTTATACAGAAATGTCTTTGTGAAAAATACAGAGGCTCTATTAGGCCCCAGTGCTAATGGACCCCAGTCGTAATGGGCTCCAATGGTTATATTACCTAACCAGTAGCGAGAATAGCAAAGAGAAGTAGCAAACCTTAGTAGTAAGAGTAGATGGATAAGGGAAGTAGCAAGGGTAGGTGGTTAAGGGAAGTAGCAAGGGTAGGTGGTTAAGGGAAGTAGCAAGGGTAGGTGGTTAAGGGAAGTAGCAAGGGTAGGTGGATAAGGGAAGTAGCAAGGGTAGGTGGTTAAGGGAAGTAAGGGTAGATTAGTTAAGAGGGGGGAATAAAGGGTGGGTGGATAAGAAATGCTTGAGGAGTAGGTGGTTAAGGGGAAGTAGCAAGGGTAGGGGTTAAGAATGTAAGGAGGTAGGGGTTAAGGGAAAGAACAAGGTTAGGTGGTTAAGGGGAATGTAAAGGAGTGGAGTGGATAAAGGAAATGTAAGGAGTAGAGTGGTTAAGGAAGTAGCAAGGAGTAGGTGGTTAAGGGAAATGTAAAGGAGTAGGTGGTTAAGGAGTAGCAGGAGTAGGTGGATAAGGAGTAGCAAGGTGCGTGGTTAAGGAAATGTAAGGGTAGAGTTAAGGAAATATGGGAGTAGGGGTTAGGGAAGGCAAGGTTAATTAGTTAAGTAGCAAGGGTGGGTAGTTAAGGAAGTAGCAAGGGTAGGTGGTTAAAAGGAAATGTAAAGGGTAGGTGGTTAAAGGGAAGGAGCAAGGGTGAGTGGATTAAGGGAAGAAACAAGGAGTGGGTGGTTAAAGGAATGTAGGGTAGGTGGTTAAGGAGAAATGTAGAGTAGGTAATAAAGGGAAGTAGCAAGGGTAGGTGATAAAGGGAAGTAGCAAGGGTAGGTGATAAAGGGAAGTAGCAAGGGTAGGGGGTTAAGGGAAGGAGCAAGGGTAGGTGTGGGAAGAGAAATTTGAGTAAGAAAATAGCGAATAATATTGTAAAACAAAGTGGAAAAGTGAATGAAAAAAAAGGGGTCGAGGAATGAAGCAACAAACCTCAATGAAGGAAAGAAATAGTGAATGAAGTAGGAAAATAAAAAGAAAGGGTAGGTAAGAAAGGAAGAAAATAGGGAGGAGGAAGACACGAGGGAGAGAGGGAGGTAGATGAGGGGAAAGGAAGATTTATATTTTTGTTGTCTTAATTTTGTTTTATTATTATTTTTTTAGTATTATTTTTTGTATATATTTTATATTTTTTTTATTTTTGTTTAATTTTTTTTTTCATTTTTTTGTATTTTATATTTTTATTATTTTTTTACTTTTATTTATTTTTCATTTTTTTTCATTATATTTTTATATTTTATATTTTTTAATTAAATTTTTTTTGCAGTTTTATTTTTGTTGTTGGTTTACTTCTCATTCTCTTTACAAATAAAACACGTCAGATGGTGTGGTTGTGAACGCTCCTGTAGTCTCATCTTTTCTTACCTCTTATGTTCTTATTTTCACGTCGTTATTCTTCTGTTTGTCTGCCTTTGTCTCCTGGCTGCCTCTTGTTGGTGCGTTTTCTTTTTTAGGGGGGTAGTTTTCTTTTCTCACGTGTTTTCTTTTATTTTTAACTTCTATCATTTTTTCTTTATTTTTTTGCGAGTATTTTATTCATGTTCATTCTTCTGTTCCTACGGGTTTGTTTTTTTTCGTATCTTTTCGCGCATTTTTCCCTTTATATTTTTTGGTGTTTTTTTATTTTGTTTTCCATCCGTATATTTGTTTTTCTTGTTTGGGCATTGGTTGTACTTGTATATTTGTTTATCTTTGTGTTTTTTGTTTTGTTTTAATATTTCCTCGTTTCTGTTTTGTTTCTGTTATTTTATGTTTGTATTCTACTTCTTGTTTGTCTACGTAATGAAATACTCGTGTTTCTTTGTATGTGTTATTATTATTACTTCTCTTTGTTCATTTTAATCCTGTTTATTCGTGTTCTCGTGTTATTATCATATTTTGTTTATTTTCATGAAAGTTATTCTTATTTCTCTTATTAATCTTTTATCTTTTTGCTTTGTTATATTAATTTGTTGCTATGTTGTTGCATTTGTTTCCTTATGAAATGAATTAATTTAGGATCACCTAAAAATTAAACCCCCCCCCCTCCTGGCTTATTTAACTTGGGGGTTAGGTTAGGTTAGGTTAGGTTAGGTTAGGTTAGGTTAGGTTAAGTTGTCTGTAGGTTAGATTGCTTACGTCACGTTAAGTTAAATTGGTTTGGTCTGGTAAGATTAGGCGAAAATAGGTTAGGTTAAGTTAGATTAGCTTAAGTTAGGTTAGGTAAGGTTAAGATAGGTGACTCTTCAGGTGAAATAAATGTTACAATAATTTGTCTTAGTTATGTGAATGATTATTTTGTGCTATCTGTTTATCTGTGTTTTTGTCAGTATGATAGTTAACCTTATCAGCTTATTCTCTAGTCTCCTTAAACCACTACGTAATGAGTTTATATTATTTTAGTCAATGTTTGTTGCTTGGGAGTTCATTTAAATTTTTTCCGTGTGTGTGTGTGTGTGTGTGTGTGTGTGTGTGTGTGTGTGTGTGTGTGTGTGTGTGTGTGTGTGTGTAGAAGGAAGAAGGGTAGAGGAAGTTTTATCCCGGTGTTGTTTTTGCAGAGGATTTTTTTTTACGTGTTCCCTGTATGTTTTTGTCGTGCTGTTTGAGAATAATGTGGTTTTTATTCCGTCTGTGAGTGTATGTTTGTGTGTGTGTGTGTGTGTGTGTGTGTGAGAGAGAGACAGAGAGAGAGAGAGAGAGATTTTGATTGGGATAGTCACAGAGAAATGGGAAGGAATGTAAGAAAGCGAACGAGAAAAATGCAAAAAGAATAATAAAACAAAACAGACACACAGACAGACAGCCAAACGTACAGGCAAAATATTTCTTCCACAATAACAAAAGACCAAAAATAAATGAGAATAAAAATAATTTCGTCATTCAAGATTCATCCACACACTTCCGCCACACACCACGAAGACATTCTCTCACTCGTTAAATAATGTCACCTTTAGAAATAAGTTTACAAGAACATATTACAAAAGCAAATATTTCTGATAATTTGTATATATTGGAATGGTTTTGTCGCCATAATTGAAGTGTCTCTAAGAGGGTAGTGTTTGTCGTGGTGACGTCAGGAGGCCACGGTCGGTGTTTATTGATTGTGTGAGTCTGTGAGGGACGGGGGAAGTTATTTCATCTTTTGTTGGTCTTGGTTTTTTAATAGTGAAGCGAGTGGTTGATGTGAAGAAAGACTCTCTCTCACACACACACACACACACACACACACACACACACACACACACACACACACACACACACACACACTTTTACTCTTAAGTTTATACATCTTAAGAGTAA
The DNA here is from genome assembly GCF_018991925.1 of Homarus americanus. Lineage (NCBI taxonomy): Eukaryota > Metazoa > Arthropoda > Malacostraca > Decapoda > Nephropidae > Homarus > Homarus americanus. The sequence goes on from NW_024718575.1 coordinate 27,091, forward strand.
CGTACAGGTCATGTACAGGTTGAGATCAAATATGATGATTAGGTCAAGTTTATCCCATTAATGATTAGACGAGAGATAATCATTTATCTAATAATAATTCCTGAAATTTAACCTCTAGATTAACTTATTTAACCACAAGACAGATTTAGTGTATATTTGTGCATAATAATAATTACGTTTATATTACAAGGAGACGTTAAACCATCCAAGACAAGGGTTATGAACTTAAGTATCATAATATTGTCATTTCTCTTCCAACATCTTGCATTATGAGAGCCATTGTTGTCCAAGAGAACTTCAGACCAAAATATGTTCTTTGTTGCATTTAACCTTTGATCTCTTCCGTAAATTTAAAACAAAAGAGGAAAAAGACTAAGAAATTGGACAAAGGGAATTAGATTAGAGTACTTTTTTTGCTTTTGTTTTACCTTTTAGATCTCAACACGAGTGGTTCAGGTTTAGACTTAAAGGAATAAGACTCCACTAACTATTTTGATTGGTAGATGAAGGACAGGAAGGAGGGAGAGAGAAGAGACTTAAGTGAAAGACAGACGTGGAGAAAAGAGGGGGAGGGGAAGGAAGATAGAGAAGGATGAATGACAGTGGTGAAGGAGGAGGAGAAGGATTGTGGTGAGGGTAAAGAAGGTAGAGAGCAGTTTATTTGTGTGTGTGTGTGTGTAATAATAAATAATAATAATAATAATAATTAACAGTTTATTGAAAAGCTTGGCAGCCAGGCCTGAAAATATACAATTACATATTTGAGAGATGGGTTACAGAATTACAAATAATATACAAGTGACACCAAAGTGGCCTAAATAAGACATATAGTAGTAACTTAGATGTATAGTAACTTAGATGGGGATCAGCTCAAACTACAGTTCATTTCAACATAGTGACAGTGTAGGGAGCAGTGTTTACTGGGAGTGAATACACTGATTTATTACATGTTATTGATAATTTTTACAATGGTTGGGACTGGGCTGTTCTTATAGCGATCAGTTCGTGCACGTATGGGCTGGATGCGGTTGTGGTGTTGAACAGCAATTCTCGGACAGAGGATCTCAGGTGGTAGTAGGGGCCGGTGTCGGGGATGGTGTAGAAGCTTCTTACCAAATTTGCAGATGAGGCCGTGGTGATGGTCAGTGAGAGTCGAAAGGGTCAGTGTGTTGAGCGCTTCTTGATATGTGGTGTAGGAAGGGGAGAGAATAATCTTGCATGCCCTCTTTTGCACTTTTTCTAGGTGTTTACGTTGTGTGGCATTTAGAGAGGAAGACCAGGTGGGGGAGGCATAGGTGAGCTTGGGAAGTATGAATGTTGTGTATACACTGAGGAGCTCGTGTGCGGGAACTCCGAGGGACTTGAGTCGGCGGAGGAGGTGGAGACGGAAACTGGAGGATTTGACAACTTCACTGACGTGTGGTTTCCAATTTAGTTTGTTGTCTATGGTGACGCCGAGGAGCTTCGTGGAGATCTACAACCTGGGTGTGTTCGGACCTAGGGTAATGGAGGGAGGTGGGACAATGTCGGAGGAGAGGTTGATGTGCATAACCATTGTCTTGGTATGGTTGATGGTGACATGGTTGTTGGTGGCCCAGTTTTGGAGACTGTTCAATAAATCCTGAAGGGTGTGTGTGTGTGTGTGTGTGTGTGTGTGTGTGTGTGTGTGTGTGTGTGTGTGTGTAAGGTTAACCCCACAATGAAAGAATACAAAGGGAAGACGATGGAGCTAATAGAAAGAGGAAACAGAAGACGAAGAGGGAGAATGAGTAGAAAACAAGCAAAGAAAGAAGATGATGTGAGAAGGTGGTTGAAAAGTTCCTCATTTGATGTACCCAGGAACATACAGCATATTTATTAAAAGTTCGGACTGTAGGTTCATTTGTTGAGGTGGTTGATGCCGTTAGTGGTGGTAGTGGTGATGGTAGCAGTGATAGTGGTGGCAATGGTGATGGTGGTGTGGTGGTGATGGTGGTGACGGTGGTGACGGTGGTGGTGGTGATGGTGACGGTGGTGGTGGTGGTGGTGACGGTGATGGTGGTGGTGGTGGTGATGGTAGCAGTGATGGTGATGGCAATGGTGATGGTGTGGTGACGGTGGTGGTGGTGGGTGGTGGTGACGGTGGTGGTGGTGAGGTGGTGGTAGTGGTGGCAGTGATGTGGTGCAATGGTGGTGGTGGTGGTGGTGGTGGTGGTGATGATGGTGGTGACGGTGGTGGTGGTGGTGACGGTGGTGGTGGTGGTGACGGTGGTGTGGTAGTGACGGTGGTGGTAATGGTAGCAGTGATGGGTGGTGGCAATGGTGGTGGTGGTTGGTGATTTGGTGGGTGGTGGTGACGGTGGTGGTGTGGTGGTGGGTGGTGGTGTGCGGTGGTGGTGGTGGTGGTGGTGATGGTAGGTGATAGTGGTGGTGGTGGTGGTGGTGGTGGTGGTGGTGGTGGTGGTGGTGAATGGTGATGGCAATGTGGTGATGGTGGTGGTGGTGATGGTTGGTGGTGGTGATGGTGGTGGTGGTGATGGTGTGGTGGTGGTGATGATGGTGGTGGTGTGGTGATGGTGGGTGGTGGTGGTGGTGGGGTTGGTAGCAGTGACAGTGGTGTTGTGGAGATGGTGGTGGCGGTGTTGGTGGTGGTGCTGTAGGAGGCTACAATGACCTGCCAGTCATGGACAGACCTCATCTATCTGATCTCTCTCTCTCTCTCTCTCTCTCTCTCTCTCTCTCTCTCTCTCTCTCTCTCTCTCTCTCTCTCTCTCTCTCTCTCTCTCTCTCTCTCTCTCCTCCTCATCCCCATCAAATTCACACTCCTCCTCGTTCCTCCTGTCCTAATCCTTTATCCTACTTTTTCCTCCTTTTACTCCTTCCTTTTTCTTCTTTCCTCCTTCCACTCAATCTTTCATTCTCTCTCTCTCCCTTACTCTCTCCTCCCTCCTTCCTGTCTTACTCTCGTCCCCCTTCTCTCCCTCCTTTCACTCTCTTTCCATCTCCCTCACTCTCCTACTTCATTATTCTGTTAGTTCTTCACACAGTATAATACAGCTCATTATTTCTTAAACACGGTGCGGTGTGAGTGTGGATACAACATCAGAGTCCCTGGTTTGGCGCAGGGACTTACAGTCCATCAGCTGTGAACAGGACTTATACAGTTGGGGAAGTGAATGTGAGCTGAGTGCAGTTAGGCCAAAACTTAATAGTCTATGTGCTGTGTCTATGTGCTGTATTTATATCTATGTACTGTATCTATGTATCTATATATATATCTATATGTACTGTATCAACCTGCAGTGGGTAAGGTATCTGTAGACTGTAGTGAATCTTGTGGATGTAGTCGGTTTATATCATGTTGGATAATATTGGACATAAATATATTATGTTTACTACCTCCTGTCTCTCTTTCTGTGTGTGTGTGTGTGTGTGATTATAAGTTCTGTTGGAGTGATACTGGTTGCAGGTGTCTGGGTGCAGGGGAGTGATAGGTGCCGGAGTGTGCTGGGTGCTGAGGTGATACTGTGTGCCTAGGGGTGATGCTGGTACTGAGGTGGTCTGAGGTGATATGGGTGCTGGGGGTGATGCTGGGTGCCGGGGGTGATGCTGTGTGCGGGGAGTGATGCTGGGTGCAGGGGTACTGGTGCGGGGTGTGATGTGGTGCCAGGGAGTGATGCTGGTGTCAGGGTGATGCACTGTGTGGGGGTGATGCTGTGTGCGGGGTGATGCTGGGTACTGAGGTGATGCTGTGTGCCGGGGTACTGTGTCGGGGTGATGCTGGGTGCTGAGGGGTGATGCTGGGTGTGGGGTGTGCATGTGCCGGGGTGATGCTGGGTGCTGAGGTGCTGGGTGCCGGTGATACTGGGTGCTGGGGAAGTGATGCTGGGTGTCAGGGGTGATACTGTGCCGGGGGTGATGCTGGTGTTCTGAGGGTGACACTGGGTGTCTGGGGTGATACTGGTGCAGGGTGATACTGGGTGTCGGGGTGATGCTGGATTGCGGAGTGATACGGGTGTGAGGGTACTGGGTGCCGGGGAGTGATACTGGGTGCCGAGGTGATGCTGGGTGCGGTGATGTTGATTGCCAGGGTGATACTGGGTGCCAGGGGAGTGCTGGGTGCAGGGGTGATGCTGGTTCTGAGGGTGATGATGGGTGCGAGGTTATGTGGGTGCAGGGAGTGATTTGGGTGCTGGGATGATGCTGGGTGTCAGGGGGTGATGCCACAGTTTGCGGTGATTATGCTGGGTGACAGTGATGTGGGTGCTGGGGGTGTGATGGTGATAGGTGATGTGTGGGTGACAGGGTGATGCTGGGGTGTGGTGATACTGGTTGTGGAATTGTGGGTGCAGGGGTGATGCTGGTGCTGATGTGATACTGGGTGCCGGGGTGTGGGTGCGGGGTGATGTTGGGTGGGTGATACTGGTTTGCTGGTGATGCTGGGTGCCGGGGAGTGATGTTGTGTGCTGGGTGATAATGGGTGCTGGGGTGATGCTGGGTGCTTGGGTGATGCTGGTTGCTGAGGTGATGCTGGGTGGATGGTGTGTTAGTTGCTGGGGTGATGAGTGTGTTGTGGGGAGTGATAATGTGTGCGAGGGTGATGTGGGTGCAGAGGTGATGCTGGGTTGCTTGGGGGTGATGCTGGTTGCTGGGGTGTGCTGGGTTTGGGGGTGATACTGGGTGCGGGTGATACTGGGTGCGGGGTGTTGGTTGCATGAGAGTTGATACTGGGTGTCGGGGTGATGTGGGTGTGGGTTGATGACTGGGTGCTGGGGGTGATGCTGTGTGCGGGGTGATGGTTGCTGAGGGTGATACTGGGTGCTGGTGATTTGGGTGTAGGTTTGGTGATGGGTGCCGGGGGTGTGTGTGCCGGGGGTGATGCTGGGTGCTGGGGTGATGCTGGGTTGCAGGGGGTGTGCTGGGTGCCGAAAGGTGATTTTGGGTGCCGGGGTGATGTGTGTGCCGGTGTTAGGTTGTGGAGTGATGCTGGGTGCTGGAGGTGATGCTGGGTTGCTTGAGTGATGCTGGGTGTGGGTGATTTGTGTGCTTGAGGGGGTGTGCTGGGTGTGTCTGGGTGGGGGTGATGGGTGCTGGGGGTGATGGTGTGTGGCGGGGTGATGTGTGACGGGGGTGATGCTGGTGCTGGGGGTGTGCTGGGTGCCGGGGTGTGTGGGTGCCAGGGGTGGTGCTGGGTGCTGAGGTGATGCTGGGTGTTGGGGTGCTGGGTGCGGGGTGATGCTGTGTGCCAGAGTGCTGGGTGCCGGGGTGATGTTAGGTTGCCGGGGGTGATGCTGGGTGCGGGGGTGATGCTGTGTGCTGAGGTGATGCTGTGTGCAGGGGGGTGATGACTGGTGCGGGGGTGATGTTGGTGCTTGGGGTGATGCTGGGTGTGGGTGTACTGGGTTGGGTGATGCAATGTGCCGAGGGGTGATGGGTGCTGGGGTGATGTATGGTGCCGAGGTGATACTGGGTGCGGGGGTGATGCTGGGTGCGGGGGTGATGCTGGGTGCAGGGGTTGATGCTGGGTGCAGGGGTGTCTGGGTGCCAGGGGTGATGCTGGGTGCTGAGGTGATGTGGGTGCGGGGGGATGCTGTGTGTCACTGGGGTGATGCTGGGTTTTGGAGGTGATGTGGGTGCCAGGGGTGATGCTGGGTGCGGGGAGTGATACTGGGTGCGGGGGGTGATGCACGGTGCCGGGGAGTGATGCTGGGTGCCGGGGGGGTGCTGGGTGCTGGGGGGTGATGCTGGGTGCCGGGGGTGATGACTGGGTGACGTGGGTGTTGGGTGCCGAGGTGATGGTGTGGGGGTGATGCTGGGTGCAGAGGTGATGCTGGGTGGGGGGTGATGCTGTGTTGCTGGGGTGATGCTGGGTGTGGGGGTGATGTGGGTGTCGGGGGTGATGCAGGGTGCGGGGGTGCTGGGTGCGGGGGTGATGCTGGGTGTGGGTGATGCTGGGTGCCGAGGGGTGATACTGTGTGCTGGGGGTGATATGGTTCGGGGGGTGATGCTGGGTGCTTGGGGTTATGCTGGGTGCTGGGGAGTGATACTGGGTGGGGGTGATGCTGGGTGTGGGGAGGTGCTGGGTGTCGGGGAGGTGATGCTGGGTGCTGGGGGTGTGCTGGGTTGCCGGGGTGATGTGGGTGTCGGGAGTGATGCTGGGTGCAGGGTGATACTGGGTGCTGGAGTGCCAGGGTTATGCTGGGTGCTGAGGTGATGCTGGGTGCCGTGGGTGATACTGGGTGCTTGGGTGATGCTGGGTGCCAGGGGTGATACTGGGTGCTGGGGTGTTGCTGGGTGTCGGGGTTGTGCTGGTTGTGGGGTGATTCTGTGTGTGAGGGTGATGTGTGTGCCGGGGTGATGGTGGGTGCGGTGATGCTGGGTGCTGGATGCAGGTGATGCTGGGTGCGGGGAGTTTGCTGGGTGCCGGGGTGATGCTTGGTTCCGGGGTGATGCTGGTTGTGGGGTGATGTGGGTGCCGGGGTGATGCTGGGTAGCAGGTGATGCTGGGTGAGGGGTGATGCTGGGTGCCGGGGAGTGATACTGGGTGCCGGTGATACTGGGGGTGCGAGTGCTAGTGTTGCTTAAATCCGAGGACCTGGTGGGCAGAGCTGTAAAATTCTAAGCAAGTGTTTGGTTAGTGGTGAGGACTGTGATGTTCGTGTGTGCCTCGCTTGGGAGTTTATTGGTTGTGTTGAACCAGCGGGATATATTAGGGCAGTTTTGCGTCTGGGTGAGCAGATTGTGTCTTTCGTCTTTTTCTCGGCCATAAATTTTGTGTCTGGGATTATTTTAGATTTTAAGGGTTTTTATGTAATTCTTATTTATTACATCGGTAAATAACATTTTTTTTTTAATTCTTCCTCTTGGGTGTAAACATTATCATTAATCTTAGTTCATCAATGGATTAATAGAACTATATATATTTTGGGACATTTCGACTTAACTCTGGTGGAGGACAAGAAGATAAATGCAGGTATCCCTAGGTCACCCGCACGCCTACCTTGACATGGAAATGCCTAGGAGCTTGCACACACACACGCACACACACACACACACACACACACACACAAAACAAATTAGAGGGATTGTAATTCACTAGTTCGTCCTCCTACATATCACCTCTATTTCACATGAAATCAGTGTTCATTACTCACACACAAGTTCATATATCACCATATACCCGTTCCACCAGTTAATAGCCTATATCATCAAACAATATATCATGAGCATTCTATAAAACATTACCGTAATGAATTGTTTTAAATTGGAATATATCTAAATAAATCATTATTTGGTAACAGGAAACTTAAACAGTGGAAAATGTTTGATAATGGGTTGTAACGACTGTAGCTGTGATGCTAGTGAATCAAAGCAAGAGTGGTCAATTCAAATATTGGCGTTTTAATAATGTAAAAGACCAACATATGAAAGGACTTTAATTCCAATTTGAGAAAAAGGCTGGAAATACTATATATGTAAGGTTTATTTATCTGGGTCGGAGGCAGGGCACTTTCAGAAGACACCAGAGAGAGGTGTTATATGAGCGTAAGTTTAAAATAAATTACTGACATGAAAACAGAAAAAATTACGATTAAAAATAAAGATAAATACTTAGATTTTACAGAAGAAAGAACAAATATATACTTTGATCATATAATTAAGAAGATGAGGATATAATATCTTAAATATTATTAAGGCAAGTTGAGGTAGGAGGCCAGGGAAGGCACAGACTGAGGATGGATGAATGAGTAAAGAAACTCGTCCATGATTTGAGGACTGGATCTGATTGATTGGTTTTAACATAATTTCAATGATTGACATTTTAGAGCTTCCAAGATATTTATTGCGATATAAATTCCCACAGAATCAACGTCTTTTCCACGAGTCTGGTTTAAAGTTCTCGTTTATTCTAAATAAATATGGTGGGCGAAATACTATGAACAGGGCTAAAATTCTTATATCTCTAATCATATGAAAACAACAACAATAGCAGACCTGGGTCCTCTTGTGCTCGTTCCCCGACTTTTATTACGTATCTGAAGCCTGAGTCGACTTGTTGAAAAGCCGGGAGAGAGAGAATGCTACCTTCCTTATATAAGATAGACCTTTTGTAAAGCACAAATCTGAGACGCTGACTTGAATAAATGAGTATCAGATGTTTGGTTAGTGCAACAGGAGGATCTCTGTGTTCTCATTTCACGTTTTATCTTACATTGTTCAGCAGGTTCTCTTCTTTACGTTCTCTGAAAATACATTTGTGGATACGTTTGTTTTGTCTATAAATATTAGACTGATGCGTTCTCTCTGCTATTTACGTATACATTCTCTCTATTATTTACGATAATAACCATTATCTATGGGGATGCAGATTGGTCACGTTCTCTCCTCCCTTCCTTCTCCGCGTTCAATTTGTTTCTACATTAATTGACTCTTTTCATGATGACAATTTCTTTCATCTTCTGTAAATGTGTTTTACAGTGTTTCTGTTTTAGACTTTTTATTTTTATATTTCATCAATTTGTTTATTTGATAATCTTCCATCATTTTTAACTAGGACATGATAGATGGGATCACGTAATTAATCACAGGTTAGATTTAGGTTGGGTTCTCTACTTCCTCGAGCATAGATGAAATAATTGTATACGTTTCCGGTGTAAGTTGATGATATTTACTGATGATGTAACTTTTTTTATGTTTAATCAGTCCAATAATTAGAAGATAACAATGGGATTTAAAATTATGGAAAGGAGGAAAAGGCAAAGGGAGGTGGTGAACGAACCGGATACCAAGAATAAATGGACTCATAACCATCTGTGGTTCCACTAAAAGGAGTGGGAAACTGTGGAAGGATTGAAAAAGACGGTTTCTTGTTTAGGGAATGGAGGGCCGTGGTTGTCGACCTCAGATGATTAGTGAATATTATATTATAAAAAAGGATTGATAGAGAATTATCAGCGCTGTGAATTATGAGGTTATCGTTAATAGATGTAAATTATTGATATGTGGTTAAGAGTTATCAATGTATTATAAAACAGAATCCCTGAGAAATTATGACCATAAGAATATTGGATGGTTGGTCTTTAAAAGTGTCTTGTATTTACGGTCTGGATTTTCGCTCATTTCTCTTGTTATTATCTTTGGAAAATAACCCGCCATTTTTTTTTATATTTGACGCAACTTGAAAAAAAAAAAAGATAATTTATTTATAACCTTCTGCTTTACAAATTAAACAAATTAAAAGACTCTATCATGTCATATGAAAAAAAAAAA
>NW_024718576.1:0-3945 GCF_018991925.1 Homarus americanus
ATGACCCGGGGTGTGAGGTCCGGGCACCCTTCAGTGTCATGAACCGGGGTGTGAGGGCCCGGCCACCCTTTCAGTGCCATGAAACAGGGTGGGATTCAGGCACCTACAGTGCTGCGGGGGTGTGAGGGCCGGGCACCCTTCACATGACCGGGGAGTGAGGGTCCAGCACCACTTCAGTGAAATGAATCGGGGTGTGAGGGCCAGGCACCCCTTCAGTGCCATGAATCCGGGGTGTGAAAGCCAGGCACCCCTTCAGCCCCATGACCCGGAGTGTGAGGGACAGGCACCCTTCAGTGCCATGACCCGGGGTGTGAGGCCGGGCATCCCATCAGTGACATGAACCCGGTGTGAGGGCCGGGCACCCCCACCATGACCCGGGGTGTGAGGGCCGGGAACGCTTCACTCCATGATCCGTGGTGTGAGGGCCAGGCACCCAGGTCCATGGCGGGGTGTGAGGGCAGGCACCCCTTCAGTGTCATGAAACAGGGTGTGAGGGCCGGGCACCCTGCAGTGCCATGACCCAGGATGTGAGGGCCGGGCACCTCCAGCACCATGACCCGGGGTGTGAGGGCCGGGAACCGTTCAACCCCGACCCGTGGTGAAGGCTGGGCACCCTTTAGGTCCATGACCCGGGTGTGAGGCCGGGCAACCCTTCAGTGCCATGAATAGGGATGTGAGGCCGGGCACCCCTTCAGTGTCATGAACCGGGGTGTGAGGGCCCAGCTTTCAGTGCCATGAAACAGGGTGTGAGATTCAGGCACCCTACAGTGCTGCGAACCGGGGTGTGAGGGCCAGGCACCCCTCCATGACCCGGGGGTGAGAGTCAGCACCACTTCAGTGAAATGAATCGGGGTGTGAGGGCCGGGCACCCTTCAGTGCCATGAATCGGGGTGTGAAAGCTGCACCCCTTCAAAGAACCATGACCTGAGTGGGGAGGACAGGCACTTTTCAGTGCTATGACCTGGGTGTGAGGGCTGGCACCTCTATCAGTGACATGAACCGGGGTGTGAGGGCCGGGCACCCCTCCAGCACCATGACCCGGGGTGTGAGGGCCGGGAACCGCTTCACTCCATGATCCGTGGTGTGAGGGCCGGGCACCCCTTTAAGTCCATGGCCCAGGGTGTGAGGGCCGGGCACCCCTTCAGTGTCATAAAACGGAGTGTGAGTGCCTGGCACCCTTTCAGTGCCGTGAATCGGGGTGTGAAAGCCGGGCACCCTTTCAGTGCGATGAAAACGGGTGTGAAGGCCGGGAACCCCTTCACATGACCCGGGGTGTGAGGGCCGGGAACCGCTTCAACCCCATGACCCGTGGTGTGAGGGCCGGGCACCCCTTTAGGTCAATGACCCGGGGTGTGAGGGCCGTGCACCCTTTCAGTGCCATGACAGGGGTGTGAGGGCCGGGCACCCCTTCAGTGTCATGAAACGGGGTGTGAGGGCCGGGCACCCTTTCAGTGCGATGAAACGGGGTGTGAAGGCCGGGCACCCCTACACTTCTGCGAACCGGGGTGTGAAGGCCGGGCACCCCTTCACATGACCCGGGGTATGAGGGTCGGGCACCCCTTCAGTGCCATGAATCGGGGTGTGAAGGCCGGGCATCCCTACAGTGCTGTGAACCGGGGTGTGAGGGCCGGGCACCCCTTCAGTGCCATGAATAGGGGTGTGAGGGCCGGGCACCCCTTCAGTGACATGACCCGGGGCGTCAGGGCCGGGCAACCATTTAGGTCCATGACCCGGGGTGTGAGGGCCGTGCACCCCTTTAGGTCCATGACCCGGGGTGTGAGGGCCGTCAACCCCCTCAGTGACATGACCCGGGGTGTGAGGGCCGGGCACCCCTTTAGTGACATGACCCGGGGTGCGAGGGCCGGGCACCCCTTCAGTCCCATGAACCGGGGTGTGAGGGCCGGGCACCCTTTTAATGACATTTCCCGGGGTGTGAGGGCCGGGCACCCCTCCAGCACCATTACCCGGGGTGTGAGGGCCGGGATCCCCTTTAGTGCCATAACCCGGGGTGTGAGGGCCGAGCTCCCCTTCAGTGCCATGACCCGGAGTGTGAGGGCCGGGCACCCCTTCAGTGACATGACCCTGGGTGTGAGGACCGTGCAGCCCTTCAGTACCATGACCCGGGGTGTGAGGGCTGGGCACCCCTTCAGCCCCATGACCAGGGATGTGAGGGCCGGGCACTCGTTTAGGTCTATGACCAGGGGTGTGAGGGCGGGCACCCCTGCAGCACCATGACCGGGGTGTGAGGGCCGGGAACTGTTTCAACCCCATGACCCGTGGTGTGAGGGCTGGGCACCCCGTTGAGTCCTATGACCCGGGGTGTGAGGGCCGTGCACCACTTCAGTGCCATGACCCGGGGTGTGAGGGCCAGGCACCCCTTCAGTGTCATGAACCGGGGTGTGAGGCCCGGCACCCTTTCAGTGCCATGAAGCAGGTGTGAGATCCGGGCACCCCTTCAGTGCTGCGAACCGGGGTGTGAGGGCCGGGCTTCATGACACGGGAGTGAGGGTCTGGCACCACTTCAGTGAAATGAATCGGGGTGTGAGGCCGGGCACCCTCCCAGCACCATGACCCGGGGTGTGAGGCCGGGAACCGCTTCCTCCATGATCCGTGGTGTGAGGGCCGGGCACCCCTTTGGGTCCATAGCCCGGGGTTTTGGGGCCGGGCACCCTTTCAGTGACATGAAACGGGGTGAGAGGGCCGGGCACCCTTAGTGCCGTGAATCGGGGTGTAGCCGGGCACCCTTTCAGTGCGATGAAAAGGGGTGTGAAGGCCGGGCTCCCCTACAGTGCTGCGAACGGGGTGTGAAGGCCGGGCACCCCGTCACATGACCCGGGGTGTGAGGTCAGGCACCCCTTCAGTCCCATGAATCAGGATGTGAAGGCTGGGCACCTACAGTGCTGTGAACCAGGGTGTGAGGGCCGGGCACCCCTTCAGTGCCATGAATAGGGGTGTGAGGGCCGGGCACCTTCAGTGACATGACCCGGGGCGTCAGGGCCGGGCAGCCAACTAGGTCCATGACCCGGGGTGTGAGGGCCGTGCACCCCTTTAGGTCCATGACCCGGGGGTGTGAGGCCGTGAACCCCCTCAGTGACATGACCCGGGGTGTGAGGGCAGGGCACCCCTATAGTGACATGACCCAGGGTGTGAGGGCCGTGAACCCCTCAGTGACATGACCCGGTGTGAGGGCCAGGCACCTTTAGTGACATGACCCGGGGTGTGAGGGCCGGGCACCCCTCCAGCACCATGACCCGGGTGTGAGGGCCGGGCACCCCTTCAGTGCCATGAACCGGGGTGTGAGGGCCGGGCACCCCTTCAGTGACATGACCCGGGGTGTGAGGGCCGGTCACCCATCCAGCACCATGACCCGGGTGTGAGGGGCGGGCAACCCTTCAGTGCCCCAGGCCGGGGTGTGAGGCCGGGCACCCCTTTAGTGCCATGAAACGGGGTGTGAGGGTTATGCACCCCTACAGAGCTATGAACCAGAGTGCGAGGGCTGGGCACCCCTTCACATGACCCGGGGTGTGAGGGCCGGGCACCCCTTCAGATCTATGACCCGGGGTGTGAGGGCCGGGCATTTTTCAGTGATATGAACCGGGTGTGTGGGCCGGGCACCCCTTCAATGATATGACCCGGGGGTAGGGCCGGGCACTCGTTTAGCTCTATGACCAGGAGTGTGAGTGCCGGGCATACCTTCAGTGCCATGACACACGGGGTGTAAGGGCCGGCTACTCCTTCAGTGCCATGACCCGGGGTGTGAGGCCGGTCACTCCTTCAGTGCCATGACCCAGGGGTTGAGGCCGGGCACTCGTTTAGCTCTATGACCAGGGGTGTGAGGCCGGGCACCCCTAGTGACATGACCCGGGGTGTGAGGCCGGGCACCCCTCCAGCAATGACCCGGAGGGTGAGGGCCAGGCACCCCTTTAGGTCCATGACCCGGGGTGT
>NW_024718577.1:0-6676 GCF_018991925.1 Homarus americanus
TAAAACAAAGTCCCCTGATCGAGTATAACAAATTCCCCTGATCGAGTATAACAAAGTCCCCTCATCGAGTATAACAAAGGCCCCTTATCGAGTATAACAAAGCCCCCTCATCGAGTATAGACAAAGCCCCCTGATCGAGTATAACAAAGCCCCCTGATCGACTATAACAAAGTCACCTGAACGAGTATAACAAAGCCCCCTGAACGATTATAACAAAGATCCCTGATCGAGTATAACAAAGTCCCCTGATAGAGTAGAACAAAGATCCCTGATCGAGCATAACAAAGTCGCCTGATCGAGTATAACAAAGTCGCCTGATCGGGTATAACAAAGTCCCCTGATCGAGTATAACAAAGCCCCCTCATCGAGTATATTAAAGTCCCCTGATAGAGTATAACAAAGCCCCCTGATCGAGTATAACAAAGTCCCCTGATCGAGTATATTAAAGTCCCCTTATCAAGTATAACAAAGTCCACTGATCGAGTATAACAAAGACCCCTGATCAAGTATAACAATGTCCCCTCATCGAGTATATCAAAGCCGCCTCATCGAGTATAATAAAAGCCCCTGATCAAGTATAACAAAGTCCCCTGATCGAGTATAACAAAGTCCCCTGATCGAGTATAACAAAGTCCCCTGATCAAGTATAATAAAGCCCCCTCATCGAGTATAACAAAATCCCCTGATCGAGTATAACAAAGATCCCTGATCGAGTATAACAAAGTCCCCTGATCGAGTATAACAAAGCCCCCTGAACGAGTATAACAAAGATCCCTGATCGAGTATAACAAAGTCCCATGATAGAGTATAACAAAGCCCCCATCATCGTGTATAACAAAGTCACCTGACCGAGTATAACAAAGCCCCCTAAACGAGTATAACAAAGATCCCTGATCGAGTATAACAAAGTCCCCTGAACGAGTATAACAAAGTCCCCTGAACGAGTACAACAAAGGTCCCTAATCGAGTATATTAAAGTCCCCTTATCGAGTATAACAAAGTCCCCTGATAGAGTATAACAAAGCCCCCTCATCGAGTATAACAAACTCACCTGACCGAGTTATAACAAAGCCCCCTCACCGAGTATAACAAAGTCCCGTGATCGAGTACAACAAAGACCACTGATCGAGTACAACAAAGGCCCCTCATCGAGTATAACAATATACCCTGATCGAGTATAACAAAGTCCCCTCATCAAGTATAACAAATTCCCCGAATCGAGAATAACAAAGTCCCCTCATCGAGTATAACAAAGGCCATTATCGAGTATAACAAAGCCCCCTGATCGAGTATAGCAAAGTCCCCTGATCGAGTATAACAAAGTCCTCTCATCGACTATAACAAAGGCCCCTTATCGAGTATAACAAAGCCCCTTAATCGAGTATAGCAATGTCCCCAGATCGAGTATAACAAAGTCCTCTGATCAAGTATAACAAATTTCCCTAATCGAGAATAACAAAGTCCCCTCATCGAGTATAACAAAGGCCCCTTATCGAGTATAACAAAGCCCCCTGATCGAGTATAGCGAAGTCCCCTGATCGAGTATAACAAAGTCCCCTCATCGAGTATAACAAAGCCCCCTCATCGAGTATATTAAAGTCCCCTCATCGAGTATAACAAAAGGCCCTGATCAAGTATAACAAAGTCCCATGATCGAGTATAACAAAGTCCCCTAATCGAGTATAACAACTGCCCCTTATCAGGTATAACAAAGGCCCCTGGTCGAGTATAACAAAGTCCCCTGATCGAGTATAACAAAGCACCCGGAACGAGTATAACAAAGATCCCTGATCGAAGAAAACAAATTCCCCTAAACGAGTATAACAAAGTCCCCTGATAGAGTATAACAAAGTCCCCTCATCGAGTATACCAAAGTCCCCTGATCGAGTAAAACAAAGTCCCCTGATCGAGTATAACAAATTCCCCTGATGGAGTATAATAAAGTCCCCTCATCGAGTATAACAAAAGCCCCTTGTCAGGTATAGCAAAGCCCCTCATCAGTATAGACAAAGTCCCCTGATCGAGTATAACAAAATCCCCTCATCGAGTATAACAAAGCCCCCTGATCGAGTATATTAAAGTCCCCTCATCGAGTATAAGAAAGTCTCCTGATCGAGTATAACAAAGTCCCCTAATCGAGTATAACAAAGTCACCTGAACGAATATAACAAAGCCCCCTGAACGAGTATAACAAAGATCCCTGATCGAGTATAACAAAGTCCCCTGATAGAGTATAACAAAGATCCTTGATCGAGCATATTAAAGTCCCCTGATCGAGTATAACAAAGTCCCCTGATCGAGTATAACAAAGTCCCCTCATCGAGTATAACAAAGTCACCTGAACTAATATAACAAAGCCCCCTCAATGAGTATAACAAAGATCCCTGATCGAGTATAACAAAGTCCCCTGATAGAGTATAACAAAGATCCCTGATCGAGTATAACAAAGTCCCCTGATTGAGTATAACAAAGTCCCCTGATAGAGTATAACAAAGCCCCCTCATCGAGTATATTAAAGTCGCCTGATCGAGTATAACAAAGTCCACTGTTCTAGTATAACAAAGTCCCCTGATCAAGTATAACAAAGCCCCCTGATCATGTATAACAATGCCCCCTGATCGAGTATAACAAAGGGCCCTGATCGAGTATAACAAAGTCCCCTGATCGAGTATAACAAAGTCCTCTAATCGAGTATGACAAAGGCCCCTTATCGAGTATAACAAAGTCCCTATCGAGTATAAAAGTCCCCTGATCGAGTATAACAATAGCCCCTTATCGAGTAAAACATAGGCCCCTGATCGAGTACAGCAAAGCCCCCTGATCGAGTATAACAAAGACCCCTGATCGAGTATAACAAAGTCCCCTGATCGAGTATAACAAAGGCCCCTAATCGAGTATAACAAATTCCCCTGATCGAGTATAACAAAGTCCCCTGATCGAGTATAACAAAGGCCCCTGATCGAGTATAACGAATTCCCCAGATCGAGTATAACAAAGTCCCCTGATGGAGTATAACAAATTCCCCTGATAGTGTATAACAAAGTTCCCTAATCGAGTATAACAAAGTCCCCTGATCGAGTATAACAAATTCCCCTGATCGAGTATAAAGAAGTCCCCTGATCGAGTATAACAAAGGCCCCTCATCGAGTATAGCAAAGTCCCCTGATCGAGTATATTAAAGTCCCCTCATCGAGTATAAGAAAGTCTCCTGATCGAGTATAACAAAGTCTCCTAATCGAGTATAACAAAGTCACCTGAACGAATATAACAAAGCCCCCTGAACGAGTATAACAAAGATCCTTGATCGAGTATAACAAAGTCCCCTGATAGAGTATAACAAAGATCCCTGATCGAGTATATTAAAGTCCCCTGATCGAGTATAAGAAATTCCCCTGATCGAGTATAACAAAGTCCCCTCATCGAGTATAACAAAGTCACCTGAACTAGTATAACAAAGCCCCCTCAATGAGTATAACAAAGATCCCTGATCGAGTATAACAAAGTCCCCTGATAGAGAATAACAAAGATCCCTGATCGAGTATATCAAAGTCCCCTGATCGAGTATAACAAAGTCCCCTAATAGAGTATAAAAAAGCCCCCTCATCGAGTATATTAAAGTCTCCTGATCGAGTATAACAAAGTCCACTGATCTAGTATAACAAAGTCCCCTGATCAAGTATAACAAAGCCCCCTGATCGAGTATAACAAAGCCCCCTGATCGAGTATAACAAAGGGCCCTGAGCGAGTATAACAAAGTCCCCTGATCGGGTATAACAAAGTCCTCTAATCGAGTATAACAAAGGCCCCTTATCGAGTATAACAAAGTTCCCTGATCGAGTACAAAAAAGCCCCCTCATCGAGTACAACAAAGGCCCCTGGTCGAAAATAACAAAGTCCCCTGATCAAGAATAACAGAGAACCCTGATCGAGTATAACAAAGTCCCCAGATCCAGTTTAACAAAGTCCCCTGATAGAGTAAAACAAAGGCCCCTCATCGAGTATAACAAAGTCCCCTGATCGAGTATAACAATGTCCACTGATCGAGTATAACAAAGCCCCTTGTTCGAGCATAACAAAGTCCCCTGATCGAGAATAACAAAGTCCCCTCATCGAGTATAACAAAGCCCCTCATCGAGTATAACAAAGTCCCCTTATCGAGTATACCAAAGTCCCCTGATCGAGTATAACAATAGCCCCTTATCGAGTAAAACATAGGCCCCTGATCGAGTACAACAAAGCCCCCTGATCGAGTATAAAAAAGACCCCTGATCGAGTATAACAAAGTCCCCTGATCGAACATAACAAAGGCCCCTGATCGAGTATAACAAATTCCCCTGATCGAGTATAACAAAGTCCCCTGATCGAGTATAACAAAGGCCCCCCATCGAGTATAACGAATTCCCCTGATCGAGTATAACAAAGTCCCCTGATGGAGTATAACAAATTCCCTGATAGTGTATAACAAAGTTCCCTAATCGAGTATAACAAAGTCCCCTGATCGAGTATAACAAATTCCCCTGATCGAGTATAACAAAGTCCACTGATCGAGTATAACAAAGGCCCCTCATCGAGTATAGCAAAGTCCCCTGATCGAGTATATTAAAGTCCCCTAATCGAGTATAACTAAGTCCACTGATCTGCCCTGATCAAGTATAACAAAGGCCCCTCATCGAGTACAACAAAGGCCCCTGATCGAGTATAACAAAGTCCCCTGATCAAGTATAACAATTCCCCCTAATCGAGTATAACAAAGTCTCCTGATCGAGTATAAAAAAGTCCCCTGATCGAGTATAACAAAGTCCCCTGATCGAGTATAACAAAGTCACCTGATCGAGTATAACAAAGTCCCCTGATCGAGTGTAACACAGTCCACTGATCGAGTATAACAAAGTCCACTGATCGAGTATAACAACGCCCCCTCATCGAAAATAACACATTCCCCTGATCGAGTGTAAGAAAGTCCCCTGATCGAGTATAACAAAGCCCCCCTGAACGAGTATAAAAAAGGTCCCTGATCGAGTATAACAAAGTCCCCTGATAGAGTATTACAAAGCCCCCTTATCGGGTATAACAAAGTCCCCTAATCGAGTATAACATAGTCACCTGATCGAGTATAACAAAGCCCCCGTGAACGAGTATAACAAAGATCCCTGATCGAGTATAACAAAGTCCCCTGATTGAGTATAACAAAGCCCCCTTATCGAGTATAACAAAGTCACCTGATCGAGTATAAAGTCCCTGAACAGGTATAGAAAAGTCGATCGAGTATAACAAGTCCCCTGATGGAGTATATTAAATTCCCTGATCGAGTATAACAAAGTCTCCTCATCAAGTATAACAAAGTCCCCTGATCGAGTATAACAAAGTCCCCTAATCGAGTATATTAAATTCCCTGATCGAGAATAACAAAGTCCACTCATCGAGTATAACAAAGGCCCCTGATCGAGTATTACAAAGGCCCCTCATCGAGTATAACAAAGGCCCCTGATAGAGAATAACAAAGCCCCTGATCAAGTATAACAAAGTCCCCTGATCGAATATAACAAAGTCCCCTGATCGAGTATAAAAAAAGTCACCTGATCAAGTAAGGCAAAGTCCACTGATCTAGAATAAAAAAGTCCCCTGATCAAGTATAACAAAGCCCCCTCATCGAGTATAACAAAGCCCCCTCATCGAGTATAACAAAGGGCCCTCATCAAGTATAACAAAGTCCCTTAATCGAGTATAACAAAGTCCCCTAATCGAGTATAAGAAAGTCCCCTTATCGAGTATAACAAAAGGCCCTGATCAAAATTACTATAAAGGCCCTCATCGAGAGTACAACAAAAAATTTCCTGGTCGCGGAGTATAACAAGAATCCCCTGATCGAGTATAGCAAAGTCCACTGATCGAGTATAACCAAAGCCCCTTGATCGAGCATAACAAGATCCCCTGATCCGGGTATAACAAAAGTACCCTGTTCCGGGTATAGCAGCCCTCTCCAGAGTATAACAAAGTCCTTATCGAGTGATTATAACAAAGTCCGCTGATCAGCGGTACTAACAATGGCCCTTATCGAGAGTATAACAAAGGCCCCTAATCGAGTACAACAAAGCCCCTGATCGAGTACAACAAGACCCTGATCCGAAATTATAACAAAGTCCGCTGATCGGCGATATAAGGCTCCTCATCGGGAATATAACAAAAGGCCCTGATCGAGTTAACAAAGTCCCCTGATCGAGAATAACAAAGTCCCCGATCGAGTATAACAAAGGCCACTGATCGAGCATAACAAAGTCCCCAGATTGAGTATAACAAAGTCCCCTGATCGAGTAAAACAAAGGCCCCTGATCGCGTATAACAAAGGCCCCTCATCGAGTATAGCAAAGTCCCCTCATAGAGTATAACAAAGCCCCTCATCGAGTATAACAAACTCACCTGACCGAGTATAACAAAGCCCCCACAATGAGTATAACAAAGGCCCCTGATCGATTATAACAAAGTCCCGTGATCAGGTACAACAAAGGCCCCTGATCGAGTACAACAAAGGCCCCTCATCGAGTTTAACAAAATCCCCTGATCGAGTATAACAAAGTCCCATCATCAAGTATAACAAATTCCCCTAATCGAAAATAACGAAGTCCCCTCATCGAGTATAACAAAGGCCCCTTATCGAGTATAACAAAGCCCCCTGATC
>NW_024718578.1:0-7766 GCF_018991925.1 Homarus americanus
CTGACACTCCCAGGTACACCTCAGACACTCCTAGGTACACCTCTCACACTCTCAGGTACACCTCTCTCACTCCCAGGTTCTCCTGTGACACTCCCTGGTATTTCTCTGACACTCCCGGGTACACCCCAGTCACTCCCAGGTACACTTCTCACACTCCCAGGTACACCTCAGACACTCCCAGGTACACCTCTGACACTCCCAGGTACACCTCTGACACTCCCAGGTACACCTCTGACACTCCCATATTAGGGTGTGTCAATTTAGGGGGTGAACTGGCTAAATTGAAAATCGAGTAATTTGGTAGCAATTTATTGTAGTCTTTAAGCATGCAAAACAATATTCTGGCATAAATTTTTTTTTATAATAAGTCCTACCTACATCAAATGGATTTTTAAATGTACATATTTGTGAATTTATAACATAACCAGCGTTTGCACACATGTTACTGTTTCAAGTTTCAAATTATTATATTTTATTATCCGTAGTCTATTTGAAAGTAACCAATGCCTTCATACTCTCTTTGCTTTGGTTTCTTGTCATCAGTAGTCTGCTTGCTATTTGTGCTTTGATGTAACCTTCTCGCCTCTCGTGGCTGTAAACATGGCCCGCTGCTTCTGTGACCATTTTCACACATCTCTCCACACTTTGAGTGTGGGAAGGCCACTTCGGCACCTGCATTGGAGTCTCTTTAAGGTTTCTCAATTCTTGGCTAGTTAGACTTGTTGTCAATGGTGGCTCTAAGACTTCCAAACTCAAGTCAACCAATTCTGACAATTTGGTGGCATTGACGTTTATTGGGGGAACTTTTCTTGAATGAAACGAACAGTCTCCCAACTGGTCGTCATCTATTAGCGTTCCTCTAATCTTTAGAATGACTTCTACAGCCTCGGTTCGGAGATTGGTACATTGACTGCAAGGCATTGCTTGCAAAACTGCTTCTGATCGAGCATACCAAGCGGACCTTCTTGCCACAGGTAACACGATGTCCCTCACTACCTTCCTCTGTGTTCTTACTAGCTGCAATTGAAACAAAAGGTGATTGGGCCCATCCACCCACATAGGATTAAGTTTCACACTAAACCACTGGGGAAGATAAACTCCAATAATAAATTCAACAATTAACCTCAAATTCTTCAGCACTTTGCCCTTCAATTCGTGTTTGGAAATCCAAATCCTGCAGAAACGAAGAGCTGTAGTTAACCAACGGCTGTGACTGACAGGTCCAATCTCCAAGAGAGCCAATGACTGAGGCACTTCTCCTGATCTTATTGCTTGGGCAATACGATAAGCATAGGATTGATCTGTGCTGAGATCTTTGATGACTCCTTCAGACAACGCCGGAAGGGGAGGGCCAACTTCGACCTTTGGAAAGGTTGTATTTATTTCTAGTTGTGTTGCTTCATCCAGCATGATGCCAAGGGGACCTGACCACTTGTTGTTGCTCTTTGTAGGACCATCAAGTTCCTGGATGAGATGACGAAGAGGTAGCTCGCCTGTATGTAAATCACATACAATCCAAACAAGTCTTCTTCCTAGTTTTTTCTCTAAATGCGTCATTACACCCCCCTGCCATCCGGTGTTCACTGCAGTTGAATCTCCACCAACAGCCTGCAGTGAACTGCCAAGTCCTCTCTCCTGAACCCAACATAAAATATGATCAGCAATGACCTCTGCATGTTTCTTCCCTTCTACTTCAGTTTCGGGAGCAAAGTGAAACAAAAACCGACCACCAGGCTCAGAACAGACAGAGTAGTGTTCTTCTTTGATGAGACCTGGAAACTTTCTGTTCACTCCCTCTACTTCTAGCAAAACTTTTGTGTCATCTATTCTTCCATCAAACAAAAGACAGGAGAGCCCTCCCTCGCTTAAATCTTTTTCATGCTGATCAGATATTTCCTTCATTATTTTTTTTTTTGCTCTTCTAATTTTATTATGATCTATCACCAAAGATACATCCTCTCGGCTGATGAGGCCTGCATCTATCCAAGCGGCAGTTGCAATTTCTGCAGCCTCACGAAGTCCAGCATGGTGGCGAATACTAGCTAAAGCAATGTTTGAAATATTTCTTGTGTTGTATTTCATTTTCTTTGGTAAAGGTTCAGATGGCTCTTTGGAACTATCATCTGATGTTGCTTCCTGTTCATCAGAAGAACTATCAAAGAAGTGATAAACATCTTGACACAGCTCTTCCTCTCTTTGGATGGCTTCTTCACTCTTCATTTTCTTCTTTTGTTCCCTCTCTCGGATTTGTTCTCTCTTCTTGGCATTAGCAATCTGCTTCTTTGTTTCTGAATAATCTATTGAACCCATTTGCATACTTCCTTGGCCTTCTGCCTTTGTCCTCTGTGCCTTTATAAATTCAAGCTCTAAAACAGGGATCTTCTTTTCACGAGGACAACCACAATCAATGTGGGAATTATTTTCTCTCTTACCTGAGTGAGAACAGTTGGATTCAGAACATAATTGTATGGAGCACTTGCAGGTCAAAATGTCAAACAGAGTATCAAGTGTGTGCAGAAATTCATTTTTCCTGGCCAAGTTTCCTTTACCAAGTGATGTTTCAACTGCTTTGTGCCATAATTTCGTTAGTTTTAGCTCAATAGTTCGACACTGATTAATCACAGGTGGTTTGAATAGTGCATTAGCTTTTGTCCATTGATGCAGAAGAGGGACTATCATGTCATTTATGAGTTCTTTATCTGTATAGTTCCTTCTGTCCTTTGCATTTTTTTCTCGAAGGAGTAACCTAATCTTAGCATGTCTCTCACTGTTGGAAGTTCTGATACAGGAAGCTCCTTCCCTTTACCAACTAGCAGGCTCAAGTGGGTTGACAACTGACTTCTTGTCTTCAATTTTGACATCTTCACACTATCTGACAAATAGAAAAATATTTCAATGTTTCATAATTCAATTGTTGTTTCAAAAAATATCAATTTGTCTATCAAAAATGCTGTAACAGAAATAACATAATAATTTCTTAGAACATAATGTTTTATACAATGATATAAGTAACTGCGACAATCAATATGCCCTACTTTCAATAATTAAAATGTAGAATTCGTCTGGTAGAGTAAGTGCAAGTGCAATGAGAGCAAACCACCGTCTATGATATCTAGAAGGAGAGTGAACCGGGCGCCTTATCCTCACGCTTGGTACAAGTCAAAACAAGAATTAAACTGTCCCACACGGAGAGCCTGTTCATGTTCATGTTCTGACATGCATATTGTACACAAGCTATAGAACCATAAAATACTCCATAATCCATATGCTTACATGAGATTAGTTAATATCAAGTGAATAATTCTAATCAAGTCTCATTAATTTGTTGAAATACTGATATTTGAACTTTAAGGTATAATTGATGTAGGTGAGGGTTATTTCAATTCATTTTTGTTTGCTAATCTCAAGTTTAGACATAAAGAGGCACAATATTTTGACTACCAAATTTGAGTTTTAACATGTTGACAAAATTGACACCCTACTCATACCACCTCCAAAACTTGCTCCCAGGTACACCTCTGTTGCTCCCAGGTGCTCACTGACGCTCCCTAGTACACAGTGAAACTCAGGTACACCTCAGACACTCCCAGGGCACACCCCAGACACTCCCAGGTACACCCCAGACACTCTCAGGTACACTTCTCACACTCGCAGGTACACCTCCGACACTCCCAGGTACACCTCTGACACTCCCAGGTACACCTCAGACACTCTCAGGTACACTTCCCACACTCGCAGGTACACCTCCGAAAACTCCCAGGTACACCTCTGACACTCCCAAGTACACCTCTGACACTCCCAGGTACTCTACTGACATTCCGTGGTACACCTCTGACACTCCCAGGTACACCGCTGACAATGCCAGGTACACCTCCGACACTCCCAGGGAACACCTCCGGCCTCCCAGGTACCTTCTCACCTCCCAGGTACACCTCCGACACTCCCAGAAACACCTCCGACACTCCCAGGTACACTTCTCACACTCCCAGGTACACCTCCAACACTCCCAGGTACACCTCTGTCACTCCCAGGTACACCTCTGACACTCCAGGGTACACCTCTGACACTGCAAGGTACTCCACTGACATTCCCTGGTACACCTCTGACACTCCCAGGTACACGTCCGACACTCCCAGATACACCTCAGACACTCCAGTTACAGCTCTGACACTCGAGGTGCACTTCTGACACTCCCAGGTGCTCCACCTGGCCTCCTGGTACACCCCCTGACACTCCCAGGTACACCTCACTCCCAGGTACACTTCTCACACTCCAGGTACACCACTGACACTTCTAGGTACTCCTCTGTCACTCCCTGATACACCTCTAACACTCCCAGGTACACCGCTGACACTCCCAGTTACACCGCTGACACTGCCAGGTACACCTTAGACACTGCCAGGTACACCTCAGACACTCCCAGGTACAGCTCAGACACTCCAAGGTGCACCTCTGACACTCCCAAGTGCACCTTTGACACACCCAGGCACACCTTTGACACTCCCAGGTACACCTCTGACACTCCCAGGTACTCCACTGACACTCCGTGGTACACCCCTGACACTCCTAGGTACATCTCTGACACTCCCAGGTACACCCCAGAAACTCCCAGGTACACTTCTCACACTCCTAGGTACACCTCTGACACTTCTAGGTACTCCTCTGTCACTCCCTGATACACCTTTAACACTCCCAGGTACACCGCTGACATTCCCAGGTACACCGCTGACACTGCCAGGTACACCTCAGACAGTCTCAGGTACAGTTCTCACACTCGCAGGTACACCTCCGACACTCCCAGGTACACCTCTGACACTCCTAGGTACACCTCTGACACTCCCAGGTACACCTCTGACACTCCCAGGTACACTCTGACACTCCCAGGTACTCCACTGACATTCCGTGGTACACCTCTGACACTCCCAGGTACACCGCTGAAACTACCAGGTACACCTTCGACACTCCCAGGAACACCTCCGACACTCCCAGGTACACTTCTCACTCTCCCAGGTACACCTCTGACACTCCCAGGTACACCTCTGACACTGCAGGGTACACCTCTGACACTCCCAGGTACACCTCTGACACTCCCAGGTACACCTCTGACACTCCCAGGTATACCTCTGACACTCCCAGGTACACCTCTGACACTGCCAGGTACTCCACTGACATTCCCTGGTACACCTTTGACACTCCCAGGTACACTTCTCACACTCCTAGGTACACCTCTGACACTTCTAGGTACTCCTCTGTCACTCCCTGATACACCTCGAACACTCCCAGGTACACCGCTGACACTCCCAGGTACACCGCTGACACTGCCAGGTACACCTCAGACACTGCCAGGTACACCTCAGACACTGCCAGATACACCTCAGACACTCCCAGGTACTCCACTGACATTCCGTGGTACACCTCTGACACTCCCAGGTACACCGCTGAAACTGCCAGGTACACCTTCGACACTCCTAGGAACACCTCCGACACTCCCAGGTACACTTCTCACACTCCCAGGTACACCTCCGACATTCCCAGGTACACCTCTGACACTCCCAGGTACACCTCTGACACTGCAGGGTACACCTCCGACACTCCCAGGTACACCCCTGACACTCCCAGATACGCCTCTGACACTCCCGGGTACAGCTCTGACACTCCCAGGTACACCTCTGACACTTCCAGGTACTCCACTGACACTCCCTGGTACACCCCAGACACTCCCAGGTACACTTCTCACACTCCTAGGTACACCTCTGACACTTCTAGGTACTCCTCTGTCACTCCCTGATACACCTCTAACACTCCCAGGTACACCGCTGACACTCCCAGGTACACCGCTGACACTGCCAGGTACACCTCAGACACTGCCAGGTACACCTCAGGCACTGCCAGGTACACCTCAGACACTCCCAGGTACACCTCAGATACTCCAAGGTGCACCTCTGACACTCCCAAGTGCACCTCTGACACTCCCAGGCACACCTCTGACACTCCCAGGTGCACCTCTGACACTCTCAGGTACTCCACTGACACTCCCAGGTACACTTCTCACACTCCCAGGTACACCTCCGACTCTCCCAGGTACACCTCTGACACTCCCAGGTACACCTTTGACACTCCAGAGTACACCTCTGACACTCCCAGGTACACCTCTGACACTCCCTGGTACACCTCAGACACTCCTAGGTACACCTCTCACACTCTCATGTACACCTCTCACACTCCTAGGTTCTCCTGTGCCACTCCCTGGTATTTCTCTGACACTCCCAGGTACACCTCAGACACTCCCAGGTACACCTCAGACTCTCCCAGGTACATCTCTGACATTCCCAGGCACACCTCTGACACTCCCAGGTACACCGCTGACACTGCCAGGTACAATTCTCACTCATATACACCTCCTGACACTCTCTAGGTACAGGTACACCTCTGACACTCCCAGGTACTCCACTGACACTCCCTAGTACACCAGTGACACTCCCAGGTACACCTCTGACACTCCCATGTACACCTCTGACACTCCCAGGTACACCTCAGACACTCTAAGGTACACCCCAGACACTCCCAGGTACACCCCAGACACTCTCAGGTACACTTCTCACACTCGCAGGTACACCTCCGACACTCCCAGTTACACCTCTGACACTCCCAGGTACACCTCAGACACTCCCAGGTACACCTCTGACACTCCCAGGTACACCTCTGACACTCCCAGTACACCTCTGACACACCCAGGTACACCTCTGACACTCCAAGGTACCTCTGACACTCCAAGGTACCCCTTCTGACACTCCCAGGTACTCACTGACATTCTGGCCACACCTCAACACTCCCTGGTATGCCTGCCTCCTCCCAGGTGCCACCTCTGTGCTCCCAGAGTACACCTCCCGTGCTCCCAGTGCACCTCTGACACTCCCCAGGTCCCACCCCAGCCTCCCAGGTACAACTCCGACGCCTCCCAGGTAAACACTCCAAATACTCCTGGGTACCCTCTGTTTCCCACACACCTCTGACACTCCTAGGTATTCCTCTGACACTCCCTGGTGCACCTCTGACACTCACAGGTACACCTTAGACACACCCTGGTACACCTCTGACACTCCCAGGTACACCTCTTTCACTCCGTGGTTCTCCCCTGACACTCCCAGGTACACCTCAGACACACCCTGGTACACCTCTGTCCCTCCCAGGTACACTTCTCACACTCCTAGGTACACCACTGACACTTCTAGGTACTCCTCTGTCACTCCCTGATACACCTCTAACACTCCCAGGTACACCGCTGACACTCCCAGGTACACCTCCGACACTCCCAGGTACACCCCTGACACTCCCAGGTACACCTCTGACACTCCCAGGTACTCCACATCCACTTCCAGGTACACTTCTCACACTCCCAGGTACACCTCCGACTCTCCCAGGTACACCTCCGACACTCCTAGGTACACCTTTGACACTCCAGAGTACACCGCTGACACTCCCAGTTACACCCCTGACACACCCAGGTACATCTATGACACTCCCAGGAACACCCCAGACACTCCCAGGTACACCCCAGACACTCTCAGGTACACTTCCCACACTCGCAGGTACACCTCCGACACTCCCAGGTACACCTCTGACACTCCCAGGTACACCTCTGACACTCCCAGGTAAACCTCTGACACTCACAGGTACACCTCTGACACTCTCAAGTACACCTCTGACACTCCCAGGTACTCCACTGACATTCCGTGGTACACCTCTGACACTCGCAGGTACACCGC
>NW_024718579.1:0-3488 GCF_018991925.1 Homarus americanus
CCTCCTCACTACATCCCACTTGCCCTATGACTCTTCCCACAGGTCCCCACCCGCTACCAACATCCTTCTCCTGACCAGATATCCTCCTCCAGTGAGAGAGACAGGCCTTGACATTATTAGGACCTGCCACGCTTTGCCATAAACAGATGAAATGGACTGAACTCTGCTACACACACTCATCATTCTGTCACTCTATGTAGTCTGTTGACAAAACTGACTTCTTCAGGCTTACGCCCTAAATGCATGAGAAACAGTAAAGGCAAGCATGAACTTAGCATGTTTCTCAGATGCCGGGCACTGTAACGCTTCTATGGCCACCTCATACAGGATTTGCTAAAATTAATAAACCAGCCCTCCAGGGCAATCTAAAAAATCTATGTATAAGCTTGGTCATGAGTCATCACTTATAATTTAAAGTGATAAAAGTGACTTTACGAACAGCAGATATGTGTGCTTTGAGGATTCTAGCATCACGGCAGCCATCTAGGATAATTCCAATTGCGAAAAATTTCAAGGTGTCATAAGGTGTAATTACAAAAGAAGCAAGAGTTTTTGGAGCATATTTCACTCATTTATGAAAATTTCATCTTGGACAAATTACTTCCATTTGGACCCATAAAAAGCGAATGCTTCTTGGACTATAAGACTCTCTTCTCATGTGCCTTCCCAGTCCCAGACTCCATGAAATATCACGGTGTGAAGGTGGAACCACTTACCCTACTACGCTCCCTTCCTTTAAATTATCTCTTAAAAATATCTATTATCCATATTAATATTTTGTAACAATTACTTTTATATCTTAACTTTTTCTTTTACCACGAAACCATTATATCATGCTGTATCGCCTCCACTCACTCATCAGATTACTGTGTATCAACTTTACTTTTGTAATATGTATATAACTATAATACAAATGTAAAAAATAAAATAAACAAAAACAAATAAAATACAAATAAAATAAAATTTACAAAAATAAATAATTATGAAAAGTGATAATTATATTTATTTACTAATACATTGTTACGTGTACTAGTCCAGATGATACTAAATGTAATATAATACTTCCTTGAGATAAATGTACAGTAACAGATCACAGGTGCCACTAAGAGCGATCAGGCTCAATTGGCTCAGCCATGTCAATATCAGTATCACCATTAATAACAGTTCTGTTACTTAGGTGACATGATCGTGCTGAAATGCAGAATCCTTCAGTTGTGAGAGTCAGAAGTGGCTGGAGGAAGTTTAGGAGTTGCTTATTTATGACAGCAAGAGGATCATCCTCCGCGTGAAAGGAAAAAAATGTAACGCAACTGGCGTGAGAAGGTGATGTTGTATGGCAATGAAACATGAGCAGCTGAATAGGATGTCTTACCCAGGCTAGAGCAAATTGAAATGAGAATGGTGACGATGTATAATGTGACACTCAAAAGGTAGGAAACGCTGTCCAAAGCTAAGAGGGCGAGTGGTATTGAGATATTTGGTGATTTTACGGTAAAACATAAGTTGGTTTGGTTATGGAAGGAATTGATGAACCAATTGGGCTCAAGAGATACATGCGTCTTAATGTGGAGGAAGAAGAGCCAGGCAGGCCAAAACATGGGAGAGGTTGTGAAGAAATGTAAAGTAAGTACCTGACAAAGAGGCTGCAAGAGGCTGTAATGTATGGAGAACTGCCATCAGGTAATCATGGCTTGCCACGTAAACGTACAAAATGACCACAAAATTTTGATAATGATGTATTTACTGCGTTTGTATGGCGGTGATCTTGAACTTTGATCATAATTACGCTTCTCCCGTGGTAACCACCCTGTCATGGTGGGGGGCTTGGATTTCAGAGGGCCCATGAAGCTATGTCGATTGGTATCTGTTGACACCCGGTAGAACACCCCATGTCAAACTGGTTCCTGGTAAAGTTCCAGACAGAAGATCACCACAAGGTCCGAATCCCAGTTCCAGTTATCAGGTCGCTTCCTAAGGCTACCGAGTTGGATGGTTGGGTATATGGGCTGGGATGTTTTGGGCTGGGTTCTTTGCACCATAAGGATAAACTTTGAATCACGGGGCTCATCTTCAAAGTGAGCTCCCTGGGGACACGGTACTCTCCTTGGTGACCTACGCTTGACTCTTTGTCCCTCGTAGATGGAGATACTGTACAAAATCCCTGGATTCCCTTTTGATAGGCCATTATTTAGGTAAAAAGAACAAATTAACAAAGGCTCGTTTGGCGACTGCCCAAGCTTCCAATTCATCCTCTTCTGGCCAACCTGGCTCGTCGATCCTTTTGAAAACAAACCCACTCCCAACAATGCAGCATTCTGTCAAGGGACTGCTTTGGGAGAGTCTCTGTTGATATCGAAGTGTTGCTTTTGGGGGCGGCATCCAAGAAGTGTCCATAACTAATCTCTTCCTGAGGATTAATTTAAATGCAACTGTAAATAATTGATTTGCCCTTAACTCTTCCAGCAGAAACACTAGTACATTTTCTTATGAATATTTATAGGTCTTACCTTTACGTTTTCATCATTTTCATCGTTAAAAGAAACCGCTTTACTACTTTTACATGTGAACGCAAAAAATTTGCAGACCTATAAACAATAGTTACACAAGTGATCGGGGCCCTTCATACCCGGTGGCGAGTCCGGCAGTAGTTACCGAGAGGAAAGTTCGAACACTCGTACTGCTGGCGCACAACCGCCGTCCGGCTGACAGCGCACAGCGGCATCGTTTTCCAGATGGTAGTGATTGTTATAATCATGGTGGTGGTTGTTATAATCATGGTCGTGGTTGTTAAAATCAAGTCGTGATGTGATCATAGTCGTGGTTGTTATAATCATAGTCGTGGTTGTTATAACCACGGTCGTGGTTCATATAATCATAGTCGGTTGTTATAATCATAGTCGGTTGTTAAAATCATAGTCGCTGGTTATGATCATAGTCGTGGTTGTTATAACTGCGGTCGTGGTTCTTATAATCATAGTCGGTTATGATCATAGTCGTGGTTGTTATAATCATAGTCGTAATTGTTATAATCATGGTCGTGGTTGTTATAATCATGGTCGTGAGTGTTATAATCATATTCGTGGTTGTTATAACTCGTGGTCATTGTTATAATTATGTATCGGTTGTTATAATCATGGTGGTGGTTGTTATAATCATGGTCGTCGGTTGTTAAAATCATAGTCGTATGATCATGGTCGTAGTTGTTATAATCATAGTCGTAATTGTTATAATCATGGTCGTGGTTATATAATCATGGTCGTGGTTGTTATAATCATATTCGTGGTTGTTATGCATGGTCATGGTTGTTATAATTAAGGTCGTGGTTGTTATAATCATGGTCGTGGTTATAATCATGGTCGTGGTTGTTATAATCATGGTCGTGGTTATGATCATAGTCGTGGTTGTTATAATAATGTCGTGGTTGTTATAATCATAGTCGGTTGTTATAATCATGGTCGTGGTTGTTATAATCATGGTCATGGTTGTTA
>NW_024718580.1:0-30213 GCF_018991925.1 Homarus americanus
CCTAGACACTTACTTCCCTCCTCATTGATCCTAGACACTTACTTCCCTCCTCTTTCATCCTACCACTTTCTTCCCTCCTCATTGATCCTAGACACTTACTTCCCTCCTCATTGATCCTAGACACTTACTTCCTTCCTCTTTCATCCTACCACTTATTTCCTTCTACCGTATCTCTACCACTTAGTTCCACTCCGTCCTCCACAGATCAAGGGTGAGTCAGTAGGGTGTGTCATAGGAGGGAAGATCAGCTAAAACTAATGGCCCATCACTTTTTTGGTAGATTTTAGTGTATATATAAACAGAAAATAATTTCAGTTTCAATATTTTGCAACCTTTTGCTAGGTAAATTTTAGCGTGAAATTTATCGAAAATCTAACGTACAGCTGCATTAGTGCATTACAATTAAATAGTGAACATTGCTTTCTGACTTCATTCTTTAACAACCCAACTAACAATATTTTTCTGTTTCAGATTCTAATGCATTTATAAGTTGATAATATTTGATGGCTGCTTGTGTCCGGACGAGAACCAAAAAATCAGCAACCATCTCAGTCCTTCTCTTGGGTCTGGGGAGAGGGCTCCTGAAGTCGGAGTTGCCTACATTGAGAGATGCTTTTGAGATTAGGAGTGTTTAATCAGGCAAATCAGTGAAAAGAACCAAAAGAACTTACACAAACAAAAGACATTGCAGTGATATGAGGCCAAAAGCTGTCTTGGCACATTACACTCTGACTGCACTCAGTTCAAACCTCAGTCATAACAAGTCAGAAGAAGATTAGTGAAGACTGCTTAACCAGTTGGGAGAAAAGGCAAGAATATCTCTCTTGGGAGAGAGGAAAACTTGCAGTTAAGGACAGCTTTGCCAAACAGCGGACCAGTTATTTGACATAATTACTTGCAAGTGCCCGAATAATTCTCTGTCCTGAGTTTGGATGCGATCGTGACTGTAAATCGACCCACATCTCCTTTGTTTGCCAAGCGTGAACTGAAGATTCCTGTGATCGAACTGGCATTTGTCAAAGCACAGAGAGAGAAGACTGGCAGTATAGGGGCTCTCATGATTTCTAGCCAAGATATTCCGGAGTCCAAGAGACAGGAGGCTACCACAGAGAGACAGAAGAGGAGAAGAGTTGCCGAGGAAAAGAGACTTGAGAAGGCCCAAGGTGAGGTAAAAAAGCCCGATGATTGGAGTCAAGCTGATTCAGAGTTTAATGACTTCCCCATGGCTGATCCGAGTGCTGACCAGGAGAATGGTGACTTTGTCCCAAACCCAGAAAATAATGATCCCAAACCTTCCAGGCATAAGATTCGAAATAGGAAAGATATCCCGAGCATAGCTCTGGCCAGCATGCGACACCACACTGGTCTCAGAGAAACTGCAGATATAGCAACAGCTGCCTGGATTGACGGTGGTTTGATAACACCTGATGATGTTCACCTCGTGATAGATCCCTTAACTCTGATAAGAAAGGAGAGCTCAGGAGAAACTTGTCAGTAACCTAGAAGGGTTTGATAAGGGATAAGAGAAAATGGAATCAATTGTTTGTTCTTTGATGGGAGAAGGGATGACACTAAAGTGTTCATGAAAGTTGGAGATTCTGACAAGTTGTTCCCTGCCATGGTGAAGGAGGAACACTACTCCTGCTGCAGTGAACCAGGAGGGAAGTATTTGTGGCATTTCACTCCAGAGAAAGAAGACATCAGGAAACCAGCTGAGATAGTGGCAGATAACATTGTGAACTGGCTCAGAGAGAGGAACGTAGACTAGACCCTGCAGGCCATTGGAGGGGACAGCACCAACACGAACACAGGGTGGCAAGGGGGGTCATACAGTGGATAGAGCGGAAGATTGGGAGGAAGCTGGTCTGGATTGTTTGTGACCTCCACACCAACGAGTTGCCACTCAGACATCTGATCCAGGAGCTGGATGGCAAGACTCTTTCAAACAACAGATGGTCTGGTCCTCTTGGCAAGATGCTGG
Organism: Homarus americanus; assembly: GCF_018991925.1. NCBI lineage: Eukaryota > Metazoa > Arthropoda > Malacostraca > Decapoda > Nephropidae > Homarus > Homarus americanus. The sequence goes on from NW_024718580.1 coordinate 1,982, forward strand.
ACTCTGCCACTGAGTTGGAAATAAATCCGAGCTTTGAAAATCACAGTTGGCCCTCCACTCGTTGAGCTTGCACATACTGTCATTGACGACCTGAGTACTGACCAATTACTATGGTTACATGATTTGCAGTGCCATCAAGAAACTGGGGTCAAAATGCCTGATAGACTTGCTTACCTGCAGATGGGTCAGTCTCACATTGCTGGGTAGCTCACAACAGCTCCTCCAGGTTCTGCAGAAATTTGGGTCGCTCATCATAAACTGAAGAACCAGCTTCACACCCTGGGGCTGTGTCCAATTCATCGTGAGTGTCTACTTGCCAAATTGGTTCAACACCAAGGTCAAGTCATCGTTCTCCAAAGGTCCGAGGCATGTTCTCTTCCAGCTTGAGCTCCTGAGGAGTCAGCCAAGGAAGGTTGTTCAGATTGTGGAGCAGACTGTGAGGAGATCTTCCTGGTATGCTCATCCCGAGGCAGTTCTGCAGACAATGCTCTGCAGTAAGGATGAGGAGGAGAGAAAAGTGGCAGTCAAAAAGATCTTGGATATGAGAGACTTATGAGGAGATTTGGGCATGACAGATCAGTTGGTGACGATTCCTTCAGGGTCAGGAAGACCCCTGAAGTCAATCTAGGTGCCAAGACCCTCACTGATCTCATAGATCTGGATAACATCCAGGCTGGCAGTGAGCCCCCTCTTACCTGCAGCCTCACCAATGTTCAAGTCAGAGCTTTCCTGGACAACCCCATGCATGTCCCTGCCTGGCCCTCGCACACCCAGAGTATAGAGCGTTGTGTACAGCAAGTGAGCGAGGCCAGCAGTCACGTGTACAACCAGGAGAGGAGGGGCCCCACACATCAGGCTCAGGTGGTCAGCAGGGAGGTGATGAGTGAGGCACAAAGCAAGAAGACATGTTCTCTATGGTTGTGCAACAACACCGGGTCGTAGTAAGTAAAACCGGTTTTTGTATTTGATGATTTTGTTTTCTAAGGAATGATAAAATTTAATAAATGTAGTAAAGATCATTCGTTTCACTATTCTGGATCATTTTCATCTAATAAATTAACCTGATACATTTACTTTACTTTAAACCCTTAATTTATTAACGTTGTTGGTAAAAGGGTGGGAATACTGAATTTTCATAAGATTTGAAGTTAAAATTTACCTAGCAAAAAATAAAAACTTTTCAAATCTGAAGATATCACATGATTCTGCACATAGAACTACATCATTAATACCATGGGCCGATTTTTCAAACTCAAAAAAAAAAAATTCGCCTCCGTATGACACACCCTAGTGAGTCAGTGCAGTGTTATGTGTGGTGGTGCTTGAGTGTTACCTCACCTGGTGATGATCCTCGCACGAGTCTCAATTAAGATATGACTCAACACCTGTTCCTCTTCGCTACTTTACCTGTGTGTGTGTGTGTGTGTGTGTGTGTGTGTAGAACATGCCACGTTTCGTGCCCTTACCTAACACTCACGCTCATCTATGGCATGATGACAGGGGGGGAGGGTGAGGGGTAAAGTGTGAGGGGTGAGGGGTAAAGTGTAAGGGGTGAGTGTTCAGTGTTGAGGGGCGAAGGGCGAGGACCTCCCCAGTTGTTATGAACCCAAGTTAAAAATAGAGACTAATTCTTTTGTTATTTTGTCATCCTTTTCCATGACTCACAATCAGCATCATCGTCTGTTTCGGGTTTTATTCTGAAACACTGTTGTGGGGCTACTGATCAGAGCAAACCATAGCACATCAGAGTGTGTTGGGGAGGAGCAGAGCACACCAGAATGTGTTGGGGGTGGAGCAGAGCACATCAGAGTGTGTTGGGGAGGAGCAGATCACATCAGTGTGTGTTGGGGAGGAGCAGAGCACATCAGAGTGTGTTGGGGAGGAGCAGAGCACACCAGAATGTGTTGGGGGTGGAGCAGAGCACATCAGAGTGTGTTGGGGAGGAGCAGAGAACATCAGAGTGTGTTGGGGAGGAGCAGATCACATCAGAGTGTGTTGGGGAGGAGCAGAGCACATCAGTGTGTGTTGGGGAGGAGCAGAGCACATCAGAGTGTGTTGGGAGGAGCAGAGCACATCAGTGTGTGTGTTGGGGAGGAGCAGAGTACATCAGGTGTGTTGCAGGGAGGGCAGATCACATCAGAGTGTGTTGGGAGGCAGGCAGCATCAGTGTGTGTTGGGAGGAGGGCAGAGAGCACATCAGTGTGTGAGTGAGGAGAGCAGATCCTGTCAGAGTGTGTTGAGGAGAGCAGAAGAGCACATCAGTGTGTGTTGGGAGGAGCAAGAGAGCACATCAGAGTGTGTCTGGGGAGAGGAGCAGATCCACATCAGGTGTGTGTTAGGGAAAGAGCAGAGCACACATCAGTGTGTGTGTGTTGAGGAGGAGCAGATCACATCAGAGTGTGTGTTGGGGAGGAGGCAGAGCACATCAGTGTGTGTTGGGGAGGCAGGGCACATCAGAGTGTGTTGGGAGAGCAGAGCACATCAGAGTGTGTTGGGGAGGAGCAGAGCACATCAGAGTGTGTTGGGGAGGAGCAGAGCACAACAGAGTGTGTTGGGGAGGAACAGATCACATCAGAGTGTGTTGGGGAGGAGCAGAGCACATCAGTGTGTGTTGGGGAGGAGCAGATCACATCAGAGTGTGTTGGGGAAGAGCAGAGCACATCAGTGTGTGTTGGGGAGGAGCAGAGCACATCAGAGTGTGTTGGGGAGGAGCAGATCACATCAGAGTGTGTTGGGGAGGAGCAGAGCACATCAGTGTGTGTTGGGGAGGAGCAGAGCACATCAGAGTGTGTTAAGGAGGAGCAGATCACATCAGAGTGTGTTGGGGAGGAGCAGAGCACATCAGAGTGTGTTGGGGAGGAGCAGAGCACATCAGAGTGTGTTGGGGAGGTGGGTAACATATCAGAGAAGGTTAGACTAAGATAGAGAGTGTGTGGACAAGTTAGGCCAAAGTTGAGTGACATAAATATTAAATGATTGTGTGACCGGGAGGAGGAGATGGCTGCCTCACTCTACGCATTTGGCGAAATTTTTACAGCACATTAAATTATCTTCACTATTATTCCTTTTAACTATTACTGAATAAACAATACACCTTAACGTGCCGATAATGTCAATTATAATAAAGATATCCAAGGTGTTCACTATTCCGGAGCAAGTAAGAAAATAACGGTACAGTAAATAGTATTTTACCTCTATCAATATGCACTAAGTAACACAACACAGCGCATTGCAAGGCAGCACAACGCAACGCAATACAAAGCAATGAAACGACACAAAACAAAGTTCGCAACACAACACAAGGCACTACAATTATTGAACAAATTTACATTCATTTGGTTGGTCACCCTTCACTGAATACATACATTTCTAATACTAATTTTACCAGATTTTCGTTAAGTATTAGAGCATAAAATTTTCCTTCACATTTAGTTATTGCGTGGCGAAGCTGTGGAGGTGTGTGTGTTTGGCCGCGGTCAATGTTTTTGTGGAGATGGTGGTGTGTTGATTTCCACACACACCCACCCACCTCACCCCATCAAGTCATCATCCCCACCGCCACCAACATCACCGCCACCATCACCACCACCATCCCCAACCATCATCACCACCACCGCCACCAACATCACAGCCACCATCACCACCACAACCTTCCCACACACTCACCGACATTATACTCATATATTGCAATATGACTTCCTGACGTCTTCTTGGTGTTGTTCCACAAAAGAAATCGTCACTTTTTATTTTCGGAACCAACGGGGAGGAAGGCAGAATTTATATGTGTATTGTGCAGGTCTTGTACCGTGACGCCGCGCCGGGTCCTCCTACCACTGAACACAGACTAACGTGGTTTTTATATATTCCAATATTAGTTGACAAGTTTGGGACCAAATATACAGACAGCTACTGGCGCCCTGGTCGTCCCGCTGTGGGGTTCAGTGGTCGTTTGTCTCCACTCACCTCTAGTATTTAACCACAGGATCTTATACAACACAGAATTAAGGGAATGAGATCAATATACAGTATATATGTTTAACTCTACTCTCATAACAAACGGTACACCTGTATGAACCTCACATAATAAACGGTACACCTGTATGACCCTCACATAACAAACGGTACACCTGTATGAACCTCACATAATAAACGGTACACCTGTATGAACCTCACATAATAAACGGTACACCTGTATGAACCTCACATAATAAACGATACACCTGTATGACCCTCAGATAATAAACGGTATACCTGTATGAACCTCACATAATAAACGGTACACTTGTATGAACCTCACATAATAAACGGTACACCTGTATGACCCTCACATAATAAACGGTACACCTGTATGACCCTCACATAGTAAACAGTACACCTGTATGACCCTCACATAATAAACGGTATACCTGTATGAGTCACACATAATAAACGGTACACCTGTATGACCGTCACATAGTAAACAGTACACCTGTATGACCCTCACATAATAAACGGTACACCTGTATGACCCTCACATAGTAAACAGTACACCTGTATGACCCTCACATAATAAACGGTATACCTGTATGAGTCACACATAATAAACGGTACACCTGTATGATCCTCACATAACAAACGGTACACCTGTATGAACCTCACATAATAAACGGTACAGCTGTATGACCCTCACATAACAAACGGTACACCTGTATGAACCTCACATAATAAACGGTACACCTGTATGAACCTCACATAATAAACGGCACACCTGTATGACCCTCACATAATAAACGGTACACCTGTATGAACCTCACATAATAAACGGTACACCTGTATGAACCTCACATAATAAACGGTACACCTGTATGACCCTCACATAACAAACGGTACACCTGTATGAACCTCACATAATAAACGATACACCTGTATGACCCTCACATAACAAACGGAATACCTGTATGAACCTCACATAATAAACGGTACACCTGTATGAACTTCACATAATAAACGGTACACCTGTATGACCCTCACATAATAAACGGTACACCTGTATGAACCTCACATAATAAACGGTACACCTGTATGAACCTCACATAATAAACGGTACACCTGTATGACCCTCACATAGTAAACGATACACCTGTATGACCCTCACATAGTAAACGGTACACCTGTATGACCCTCGCATAGTAAACGGTACACCTGTATGAGTCTCACATAATAAACGGTACACCTGAATGACCTTCACATAGTAAACGGTACACCTGTATGACTCTCGCATAGTAAACGGTACACCTGTATGACCCTCACATAGTAAATGGTACACCTGTATGACCCTCACATAATAAACGGTACACCTGAATGACCTTCACATAGTAAACGGTACACCTGTATGACTCTCGCATAGTAAACGGTACACTTGTATGACCCTCACATAATAAACGGTACACCTGTTTGAGTCTCACATAATAAACGGTACACCTGTATGACTCACATAATAAACGGTACGCATGTATGAGTCTCGCATAATAAACAGTACACCTGTATGATTCTCACATAATAAACGGTACACCTGTATGACCCACATAATAAACGGTACACCTGTATGACTCACATAATAAACGGTACGCATGTATGAGTCTCGCATAATAAACAGTACACCTGTATGAGTCTCGCATAATAAACAGTACACCTGTATGATTCTCACATAATAAACGGTACACCTGTATGACTCACATAATAAACGGTACGCATGTATGACCCTCACATAGTAAACGGTACACCTGTATGACCCTCACATAGTAAACAGTACACCTGTATGACCCTCACATAATAAACGGTATACCTGTATGAGTCTCGCATAATAAACGGTACACCTGTATGACTCACATAATAAACGGTACACCTGGAATTGTTGAAAGGTGTTAAAGGCTGTGGTGTTGATATACAGTTTATTTAAAAAACATATTATCAGTATAACCAACTCAACGCGCGGGCTGAGCAGGGACGACAGTACCTTCTCTGCATCACCAAGACCTGGCAACACTGCCGACCGGGGAATCTCCGAGGTAAAAAGAAAATAATTTTTGTCACAGCGTGTGAACTCTCCTATTATTATTTATTTGTTTATTTTCCCTCTTTTCTTTTGACGTTCATTCCAGTATTTTTATTTTTTACAAATCCTTTATTTTGATAGAATGTATAACTACTATTATAACAATATATACTGTTAAGGGGGAACTTTTGGACCAGTATTATCGTAGTGAATTATTCTTATAAACTTTTATGTATGCATCTGCTTCCACTTTACTAGTACTATTTCATTTCCTGTGTTGTAGTACGCGACTATTATCTTGTTTACACTATGTTCTGCTGTCTTTACCACCTTTATAGTGTTAATTGTACATTGTGAATGATGTGTGTGTGTATGTGTGTGTGTATGTATGTATGTATGTATGTATGTGTGTGTGTGTGTGTGTGTGTGTGTGTGTGTGTGTGTGTGTGTGTGTGTGTGTGTGTGTGTGTGTGTTTTATGAACTCTCTAGTAACACAAAATATCTACATTCATTCAAATCTTATGGATTCTCTTAAAAAATAAAATGTACCGATTGGTATAAGAGAGAGACGGAGCAAAACTGACTTTCAGCCAGGTTGGTCCATAATACAAGGGCCTGACCTATCGCTGATAAACTTTGTCACTTTGTCTGTGTAAGTCTCCGTTTCAGTCTCTGCCTAATTGTCTCTCTGTCTATCTCCCTCGCTATCATTTTCTCTTTGTAGCGCCGTCTGTCTAATGCTGCTTTTCCCTTTGCCTACCTGACTGTCTCACTATATCAACATCTCTGTCTGCCCACCTTTCTCTCTATTGATCAGATGGTTGTCCAGACGCAACAGGCAACAGAGGATAAGCTTCTATACCAATATCACACATCAGAAAAATACCAATCCTGTTAATGAAGCCCTAATACAGCCAGGGTCTGACCAGGTAGATTCTCAATAAACAAAAGACGATTCTTAGACGAGAGTAAAAGTTGCTTTATGGTAATTACTGAAAGCTGCGCCACTTCCCAGTTATCGCTTCTGCCACACTTACTTCTCAGCTCAACGTCTGAGAAATACCTGGGAGGAAATAGTAAGAGCTTTTCCTTTTATCTCCAGCTAATTATCTCTCAGCGTTCTCTTGAGACCAAAATACTTTCTCGCAATTAACGGACGGACGGACGGACACACACACACACACACACACACACACACACACACACACACACACACACACACAGGAGGTATATTACGAAGCGTGAATCAGGTAATAATACTAAAATATACAGTTATTAAGATAGGCATCCGCCCTAACAACAGTCCGCGTGAGTCGGGGCACATCAGAGGTATACAACTCCTGTTATCTGAGGTCGTTCCAACAGCTTTCGAGCGGCTATTTTCGGCTTTATAATACTACACCATTGATGGGAATTGGAAATCATCCTTTAATAACGTTACATAAATTTTCCATGAATAATAACGTTACTACCAGTTGATAAATTGCATTAAACTCTTACATACAACAGTAAGACTATAGATGAATCAATACAAAGCTTGAATTAGTGAAAATTAATAACTCGTATCAAAACTAGTGTGCTGTATTTCGCGGTACAATATAAAATATAGCTATGATGAAGTATAATAACACGATTTGTCAGGTACTATAGTCCGCCTACCTTCCCTCGCCGACTCACAGACACGCACGACACTTTCTCCCAGACCCCCGGCATCAGGCGTCCAGCACGGCCCCCACACGCTGCCTCTACTCACCCTTGACTGTTTAGGTCAACTCTCCCTCTCTTCTCCCACACTACTCTTCCTCTCTTCTCCCACACTACTCTTCCTCTCCACCCCTCCCCTCCCCCTCTCCGCCAGCGTTCCTTACTCGGACCTTCCTGTCACGTAACAGGTTTCAGTTAAGCCTTATGACTCTTTATGATAGTAATATTTCACCTGCAGTTACTTTTATTATTAATATTATTATTAACTTACACTTATTCCTATAATTATTCAGATTTATACTAAACTGATTCACCATAAACTAAGCACATATTTAAGGTACTGTGAACGAAGGGAAACAGATACAGGGAAAAAATAATAGAGAATTTAATTAACACTCTCAAGAGACAGATTTAAACAGCTTCCTCATAAAAAAAAATGCTTGTGTTTTATTACCATATCTAAAAAAATTCCGGAGGCAAACATTAATAAAACAGTAAAGAATAGAGAAGAATATTGGAAATAATGCAAATGCCTCACATGCAGCCTTAGCGGTGGAACTCTTGCATTACACACAAACTTATAATGATTAATATCTTTTAAAACGTGAATATTTCTTTTGAGACTTGAGATATAAAGAGTACCTGATGGTATTATGTATTAATCTGTAACGCTGTAAGGTTATGAGGCCTGATGGTGAAAGGTAGATGAGAATGGTGAGGGTTGGTGAGAGGTGTGGAGGTGGATAAAGATACAGTGTAGTGAAGGATGGTGAAGGATGGTGAAGGATGGTGATCATGACTTATGAGATGCTGAATTATCTTGTACTGATAACATAATGAAGTCTTTATCACCTCTGGAACAACAACAACATCAACACTGGAACAACAACAACATCACCACTGGAACAAGAACAGCATCACCACTGGAACAAGAACAGCATCACCACTGGAACAAGAACAGCATCGCCACTGGAACAACATCACCACTGGAACAACAACGACAACATCACTACTGGAACAAGAACAGTATCACCACTGGAACAAGAACAGCATCACCACTGGAACAAGAACAGCATCACCACTGGAACAAGAACATCATCACACTGGAACAAAAACAGTACCACGACCTGAGAGGGCTGGATACACGCAGCTGTTATCACAAGAGTCGACAGTAATCTCTTAAGCTTGTCCTGTGTCTCATGATGTGTTGTCTGTCCTGTAGAAAAAAATAACACTTCATCTTCTGTTAAAGAATGTCTATAATACCGTACGCCTCTCTCTCTCTCAGGAGGCTGCCGCTATATTCATGATATAATTGAATATTGATCTAATGTTACCGGAAGAGGGGAGGGAGAGAGAGTCAGCCTGGATAAGAAAGAAAGAAAGAAAGAAAGAAAGAAAGAAAGAAAGAAGCATAATTTTCCACTACTGCATCAGAGAAACAGGACGTGCATCACTCAAGGGCTCACAGAGGACTCAGTAAAATCCTCATTGGCTCTCATCCATTGTCTGCACCATTAAGAAAATGACCCCGGTAGTGTATGCGAGGGGAGGGGATTTAAGCTAACCGATAAGTCATCCATTATTTGAGAATGCATTTTAAGTGACCAACTAAGCCTTCGACACCGACTCAAAATAACTTAACTTAGCTTTTAATTTAGTCTAACTCAAACCTAACTTAACCTAACCTAACCTACATCCACAGTGAAGGAGTTGTTAGTCAGGGTTGGTCAGGTAAAATTGCTTCTGTGATCCTGTGAAATGCTGTTTGGAAGGATGTTCTGCTCTCTCGCTCAAACACACACACACACGACTGTCTGGAGGCCTTCGGTGGGCGAGGCAGCGACTAATGGTAAGTATTATATGTAAATTGTTCAGAAAATACCAACATGTAAATTTACCAGATATATGGGAAAATAAGTCTCATTACCTGCTGTATATATGAGTATGTCTGTGTATGTATTTTGGTGTATACGTGTGTGTGTGTGTGTGTGTGTGTGTGTGTTGTACTGATATTTATGAGTGCGTTTGTTATTATGGTAGTGCGGACGTGTGTGGATATTTGTGGATAAATTCATGTATTAGTGATGTTAGTGGTGTCAATGACGCTGGTGGTGTTAGTGGTTCAATATGGTGGTGATGGTAGGGGATGGTGGTAGTAAGTGGTGGGGGGGGGTAGTAGAAGGATGTGGTAATGTTTGTGATGGTAATGGTTGTGTGGCTGGTAGTAGAAGGTATTGGTGGTAACTAATGGTGGTGCTTATGGTAGTAGTAAGTAACGACAACAAACACATCACTGTCCACAGGTAACCTCTACCTCACCTGAACCTACACTAATTGATTACCCAAAACAGGAAATATTTGAAGAAAAAAAACACGAAATGAAGGTGACAATAAACAAAGCGTTAAACCTAGCATAACTTAACCTATTGGATGTCACGGAGGAATTTAATATATATATGAGCGAATTAGATCCTGCCACCAGCCTCAGTACCGACACACTAATTATAATTTGACAATCAAAACATTTCATCTGCACACACACACATATTACTTTATGTAGGAGCAATTTGGTGAGTTTTTATTACTGAGGTTGTAACAAAGTATTTCTCATAGCACGTGTACTAAGCTTCTCTCTTTGTCCGTCTGTCTGCCTGTCTTTCTGTCTGTCAAGTTTTACACTAGCTGCTGCCCCTGTACTTTGGACACGAGAGAGAGAGAGAGAGAGAGAGAGAGAGAGAGAGAGTTGTAGATAATCCTTACTGCAATGGTGGATTTATTAGGCTGTGTTCATTTAGGCTGAAATTACTGGAAGATAAGAAGGATTTTCACACATTTACCCATACCTGTATAGCATGTTTTAAGAGTAGGGAGAGAGAGAGGGGTGGATAGATGGGGTGGAAATAGAGAGTTTTTGAAGGAATATTATAGGTGTAGTGTCTTTACAATTTTGTGTTAGACATTATGACACAGCGGACGAAGGTTTTTGACAACGTTACCGAGACAACAAGAGTCGCAGTGTTCATTTTGTAATTCATCGGACCCATCCATAGATACTTCTTAGTTGTGTGTACATGAAGCTCGTCACTAACAGACATACAACATCTTAACGAAATTCTCAGACACAGGAAACCTTCAAAGTTAATTCTGTAAAAATTTAAGAATTTTTATAGACATGCCAGTACAGTCGCGGACAAAAGTTCCTGGAACTGATCTAAAGTAATATAGAGATTGAATCTGTGAACTTTTGAGTCAGAAGCTTCATAAACAAGCTGTTTTTATGCACTTTTATTTCATCAGTATCAGTTCCTGGTATAGTCTCAATATATTCGTTCGTACCCTGATCCAATCTTTCCCTGAAACTTCCCGTGATATCTTACACTCTGCATCCCAACTATCTTTCACTGTTCAAAAGCTCTCTCTCACTCTCTCTCTCTCTCTCCGAATATTTTCACTTCACTTTTTTGTCGGTCCATTCAGTTTTCCTCCTTTATCTTCGTCTCTTCCTCTCACATCTTTATCACCCCATCAACCACTTCCTTCATTTGTCTTATCTGCTCGGTTTTTCTTTCATTTCTCCCCTACACTTATCTTCTCAATCTTTATCCTCCTGTTTTTGTTATCCTTCTTCTTCTTTCCTGATATTTGCTTCCACGTAGTCAGCCATAGTGTTCCGCCTGGGGGTGCTGGTGGTAGAGTGGTACTGCTCTTGCCTTCGCAAGCGAGATGTCACGGGTTCGATTCCCGGGCCGATGGAAGTTGTTTGGACACACTTCCTAGCCCCCATTAGTCCCTGTTCACCTAGCAGTAAAGTAGGTACCTGTTTAAGTCGAAAGTTGCGAATTCGTATTCAGGGACAAGTTGTTGGAGCTTCCAATAACTTGATGACACAAACCATTGACTCTTCAGGCTTCTATGCCCTTAACATGAGACATAAAGGCAAGCGTGAACTTAGCATGCTTCCCTGTTGGGCACTGTAAACACTTCTGCGCTTCACCTTACACAAGGATGTAGGAGAGTGCCCAATAAATAAAGAAAAAAAAAGTGTTCCGCCTCGATTACAAGTATGCTATGATGAGACCTGAGGCCGCCCTGAGTGGCACATCTTACTGAGTGTATCATCTTCAGACTATAAGTTTAGGGATACACTGTTGTAAAATGTTATCTTTGCTTATATCAACATTCCAAGTTTCACTGAAATCCTTTTATGTAGAAAATCTTGTTAACAGCTGCTACGTAACACAACCAACATCAAGTGTTTCGCTCTTTAACAAGCACTATATCAAAAATGGGTCTCACCTCTAGTTTCCAGCCAAATGCCTCAGTGTGGTCAAATATGCCGCAGAAACGAGAATCACTGTTATCAAATACCTCACCAAGTTACCCCGCCACGCCTGACCTCCATTCACTCAGTGCAGACGAGTGAACGTGGCCCAGTCTTTAATCACAACTTTTATTGTTTCTATGATCGTTCCGTCATATTTTATAATAATTCTAAATTTTTGTTTATAGAAATATCTGAATTATTAAAAATATTACAAGAGTTAACGAGCAGTAAACTTTTGCAAAATTTCATAACAAAAATATCTAGCAACACCTCTCAGACTCAATTTAACGGTCGTTCAGGCATTATTGGAACTTTATTTGAATTCGACGACTGAAGTTTTCTTAGCGTTATGCCTAAAGTAGGAAAATATTATGAACATAAAAACTTTATCATATAATTTCTAGCAAATGTTCTGAAACAAAATTTAATTAACCTAACTAATGATCCCAAGGGATATTTATTTGTTAGAGTGCTTGGTTGTTTCTTGTTGCTGGTCGAATACACGGTGCCTCGGTTCAGTTTGTGGTATATTTTAACAGCGTTCATTTTATCAATAACTAAGGTCGATTTTCTCTTTTCTTGGAAATTTAATTGAGTTATTTATTGATTTGTGGATATTATGTAAAACCACATAACATGATATATCACTGGGGTTTGGATTTTCAGTATTTTAAAATGTACGTTTCCAAACGCAAGTGCATATCAGGCTGACCAACATTTAAGACACCAAACAGGCCTACCAACATTAGACATCATAATCCCACTAATTTTGTTTATACGAAATTTCAAATTAATTTGATCTGAAAATATATACCTAGATGTAATCATTATTTTCCACATTATAAAACTATATTATAAAATCAGGACGCTCTCGTGTTGAGAAGGGTGAGGGTCAACACCTCCGATTTGTTCCAATGTATTATTTTTTTACAATCGTCGTTCTATGGGACTCATACTTAAGTGGTCTGAGCTAACTCCATCGATCTTTATAGCAATGGTTTTCTGATCGCGAAAGTCTGTAGGTTAGATATTGCCGAAAAACAATCGACTGTGACATTTGATTACGCACATAAATAGACGAATCGCAAATTTCTAAGCTGGCGTTATAACTCGTCTTTAAGTCCTTGTTATACCTGATCCCAGTCATAATGAGGCCCAGGAAAATAGGAAACGCAAATATTTAAGTACAACAGTGTAGTCCTGTTAGCGAGGCACCAGGGGTAACTTGCAACACAGAGTACAAGAGTTAGTTGTAAACGTGGCGTCACAAATAAGGCGAGGCTTGTGGAAGGAGGGTTGTAGTAAACTTCTCCCCTACAACTGCGTATCCGCATTCCAATGTCACCGTATCCTAGCAACCGAACCAAAAGACCGGCGACTTTCTCGGGTTTTCCCAACATGACTCATAGAGGACTCGCGGCTGCTGGGTATATAAGCTCTGTCTCTCCATTGAGATTCGATCGAGAACTGAACCTTGGCGAGGTAGGTTCTCTCTGCTCCCGAGGTACCACGTGACCATGTTCACCTGCAACCAGGCGAAGGTCGTTAGACTGTATCCAGTCAAGCGCCCTTCGCCCAAGGAACTCAACCTCCTTGTCCTGAGGAAGTTTTTTGACTCCTCGGGAATCACGGGGGTGACAGGGGTCGTCCGCAGTGACAGCGGTCACCTTATCACAAATCAATGGAATCCAGATCCAAGTTGAAGCCTGCCTACAGGACAACTTGGTTTTGGGAGTCATTTCCCACACAGAAATCGAACATCTGGAAAAAGAAGAACTGGCCGAGCTGATCGGAGACCAGCTCTCAATAGTTCGGAAGCTGACCAGCACAGCTGCCCTGGTTGGCTTCCCAAAGGAACTTCCTAGCTCCGTTTTGCTGGGATGGGAGAAGATCCCAGTAAAACCGTACCAGCGAAGACCTACTCGTTGCTACAAATGCCAGAAGTGCGGCCATCTGGCGCGGAAGTGTCGTGCTCGGGAGGTGTGTTCAAGCTGCGGGACACCCGGGCACCAGGACGCTAACTGCTTGGCGGCCGCCAAGAAGTGCGCAGCTTGTGGTGGCCCTCACTCCTCCGGCCGGGAGTGTCCCAAGTGGAGGGAGGAGTGCAGGGTGGCCAAGCTGCAGACTAAGGAAAGACTGAGCTACAAGGAGGCCCTCCTTGTAGTGAAAAATCAAGAAAAGAACAAGCAAGACAAGAACAAGATCACGAAAATTCAACCCGATTACATTACACTATCTTTAACATCGTTTATTGACGTGTATGAGAATATCCCAGAAGAAGACCAGGAAGAAGAATGGAAACTGAAAAGCAAAAGAAGAAACAAGAAAAGAAAGAAGTCCAAGCAATCAGCTTCGGCCGAAATAGCCTAACGGCGAAGAGGTCAGTAATCCCCTAACACCATTCCATTGAGATTCATTCTAGCCTCTCTTCCTGAACAAGCAACACCTCCTCCGCCGCTGCCTGGCGGCCCTCGCCTCTCCTCCGCCTGCCTGGCGGTCCTCGCTCCCGCCAGCGAGCATGGCGACCCACCAGCTGTCCTTCTCTGGGCTTCCTCACCAACCAACTCTCATTCTGGTCTCTCTTCTTGAACAAGCAACACCTCCTCCAGCAAGCTCCACGCTGTCAGCATTCATTCAACCAGGAGGCCAGCAACAGGCAACATCTTCTCTAACGAAGCTCCTGCACATCTACCTCCTTCAACACTCTACTCACTGAACGTCTCTACTGAGCAGCTCCTCACCACACGGCACCTCCAGCACCAGACTGTCTATCATATAACTTATATTATACAAGAAAACCACCTTAGAGTTTCCATCCATCCTGAGTGCTAGACAACATTATACCACGAACTCCTACAGGGTCAATCAGCCGAGTAATACCAATGCAATATTTATTTTTTTAATAAGTACTCCAATTTTGGTTGCATACACACACGAAGGAAGGTTTATATGTTTTCCATCAAATAAACCATAACATTACATAAACAGGATAAAAGTAATAAATCATTTAGTAATATCAACATAGAGTAATCTCACAGAGGAAGATTAATCACAAACAAAATATTCGAACATTCATGAATGTAACCTAACCTTTTCATGTAACGCTTGGGGTTACGTTTTCACGATTACTTAAGGCCTTGTGTAATTATAGGAAAAGTGTCGATAATGAATTATTACCACTAACGTAATTTACAGGTGTTTTAAGCGGGGCAATAATTTTAACGCCTCCCATTGAATTATTACAGGCCTAGTAGAGCAGCTGACCCATCTCAGTATTAATTTCTAACTTTACTTTTTAGTTGTATAGTTTTATTTTAATATTTATTTTGTTTTAACATTCATCCCTGACTAAGAAGGCACCATTAGTCACCTGTGTTCAGTGTTCAGTACATCGTTTCGTCTGAAGTGAAAAAGAACGATGACTAATTCTAATTTTTCCTCTTTTCCCATTATTGCGTCTCCTTTCTCGTGTCTTTTCCTATATTTTTACCATTTGGATTCCTCCCTTCGGAGTTTACAGAGATATTTTCTAACACAATAAGTAATTATCCTGTACAGTGTACACAGAAGGCAGCCAACCAGCAAAAAAAAAAAAAACCCACAATGTTACACATGAAACGTCTCTCTCCCTCAGTCTACTGAACTTAAGAGTATATAACTAATTGCGTTCTTCCTGAAAAAATTATGTCTGCATCCTAATGATAATAATAATATCAGAATCATATTCATCGTTGTATTCAATTATGACGTCACCAAGGAAAGATTAATTTGATGCTGGCTTATCTGTTGTAACAAGACGGTCTAATTCCTGTATACAGGAACTCAACAATTAATGTACAACTGATGTAATAAGTCAAAATACTTCATACTATAACATACCAAAAAAACCAGCTGTACACTTTTGTAACCTTTCATACAGCTGTAAAATGTGTGAAAATTGAAATTGAATTATACCGTACAACAAACTGCACAACAGCTATACTCTCCCTGTAATAGGTTATACAACATACAGACAATAGGTAGCCAATCTATATAGTACTGTACTTTCTACACATACCTCGCAACAGGTCAACCAACAACAAACTTCGGTGTCGGGATTCTTGTCATTGTTTCCCTTTTTGCCACGGTGTAAAAGACAAAACAATTGATGAACGTGGGGGAAACATGGCCCATTCGTTTCCTTTTTTCAGTTTGTCTTTATACTCTTCTCTCACCGCTGGGATTCTCGTCCCTACATATCTCTTAATTATTGTGGATGATAAGCGTATTGCAAACCTAGAAATACGCGCTTATAGACGTTGTTGGAGCGCAATAATACATTATAAAATCAATACCACTGTAAATATAATAATGTTGTTGACTTAACACTCAAACTTTTGTCAATATTCTTCACATATTACAACCTAAAACTTAACAATTACTGACCGTCCCTGTATGTTGTCATAGAAGTGTCACAGATAATTAATGGGAGAGTAATAATTTTGGATTTTGCACAATGGAGGAGTCATTTCGTACGCAATAGTGTTAACATAAAACAAACCTCGTGACTCGCTGTGAATAGGATTGAAGCATTTAATTAATATGAAGGTTAAGGATTAATTTTGCATATATATTTGTTTGTAAACTGAGGATATTCGTGAGAGTGTACTGCCTTATAAACAATAATACATGGCATCTTGTCATATTTCACCTCTTCATCACACAATGCACAATTACTGGACACGGTTCCACAAGTTCCAAATCCCATGGGTATACGTTGTGCATGCGCAAATATCCCAAACAACACGCTCACCACTGCCATCCTCCTTTTAGGTTTCTACAATGACAGAATGCGCCAAATCAAATGAAAACGTATAAATTTGGCTTGATAATTTCAATATAAATTAAAACTAGACAAGTATGTGGTAGAAATATGATGGTATGTATAAACTCAGTTGCGCGTGAACAAATTTTACCTCGGTGAACAACAACACTGGTCGTTGGCGTAGGATAAATTTACCCTAAGTAGTACCGTACCCCTGTTAAAGAGTGAAGGTGTTGACTCACGAGGTGTTTAATGACAGGATTTTTTTTTGTGACAAATTCCATCATGTTGAGTAAACCGGAAAGAAAGAAGAGGTGAGTCACAGATACTAGGCGGTAACTTTTGATCTTTGTGTGATATTACGTGTTTGAGAGTAAGAACACTATGTTGTTGTCGAAACCTGGGAATGGTGGTCGTCCGAGCGTGACTCAATAATTGTGAACGTGATAAGCCTTCTGATTATAAATGGATACTGGATTTAAGTTAATCCTCCAATACCTGGCAAATGATTGTTCTAGGGTAGGAAGGGTCACTGGCACATTCATGCTCTATGTATAGTACTAGGCTTTATGTAAATTTCCCTTAAATATCGAACGTTTTTCAGTGTCATTGTATTTCAAGATTGTTCTGTTTATTATTATACTTTCATGTTGAATAAACTTAAGTTTCTAGGATAAAGGAAACGTATAAATTAAACAAACATCGTTGGTGTTTACACTCGATGCTGCCTGTCAGATTTTTTCATCATGGATATCGAAATAAGTTTCTTTTATATTGATGAAATAAAGAAGTGGTGATAAATCGTTTTACCTAAATTCATAGTTAATACGATATTCTAGAGAATTATATTGAAAATCATTTTATGTGAAAATAATTAAGTGGCAAACGGGTATTTTTTGTAAACGAGTATTTTCCAGCTGCACGGTAGATAATACTGTGTGATAAATATATTTTAATAAAAACTAACGAAAATCTACCCGTGTCTGTATACTGCACCAACCCTTATGGAAGGCCAGTTGACTTTTCTGTATAAAAAGTCAGACTCACAAGCCAAGTGAACTTTAATTAACCCATCTGAAAGTCCTATCAAGGAGGACGTTGCCTCTGCACCCTCACCGCTTTGACGAAATGGAAAAAATGATCGCTGGGCTATATCTGATTTGAGCAGTGACGAAACTGAATATGTATGACTCAATGATTCACTCATTCTAAAATTAGATTAAGTTGATAATTTTTGTCAATTCGAAAGTACGAAGGGCCATAACATACTAACTATATATGTAAGTGTTTTTCACATAACCGAAGCTGAATCCGTAAACAAACACAATACATTCACGTAAAACAAAAACAAAAAAATCTATGCAAAATCCCCGCAAGCCCTTAACGTTTACTAACTTCTCTATAAACCCTTATGGTAAAGACTCGTTTTAGATACACCACGAAAACTACTAACAAAAATAGGGTTTCCGGGTGTATTTTGTGTCGTTTCAATCGAATCTGACCTTAATTTCCGTCGCACATTAGCCATTTTTTCTTAATTTTTCTAGAAAATCGACTTAACCTTACGTAACTTCCTAACTCAGGGGCTCTGCCCTCTTGAGCCCTCGCCATATAAAACAGGAAGTACTTATTTTGACATCTGGTGTCAATGAAAGTAACTTTCTAAACGTCCTCAGGCTATTTTTACTTATCCTCAAATGTAGTATAAAATGGCTACACATCGTTATCATTTTGTTGGAGGATATTCACTAAAATATTTGTTTTGTTGTATAAATTAAAAGATCGAATTTGGGAACTGTTTTATCTAATATTTTCATGTTTGTCGATTGGTGTAATTGCTAAACTAGTTACTTACTTGCTCAAAGACCTTACATGCTGAAACGCAGTAATAACATAACCCAAAACTTTAACTTAACCTAGTACTCAGGCGAGTCGCTTTCATGGCAGGTTAGGTTAGAATTTTTAATATTCAGAAAATAGAGTGAAGCAACGGCCCCCTGTATGTCAAGAAGTGGACGCTACCTTGTGGGTGTATGCCTGCCTGTTTACGGGATAATGTAATGTAGTATGGTGCTGCTGAGCGTCTAGACTCTAGAGTATTTACTAGAGGAATTAATGGCTTACGAATATCTGTGCTAACCATTATTAAGTGAACTCCATTTCCTAAACTTTTTTTTTTTAAGAGTTATATTTTTCTTCATTATCATGCTAAAGATGGAGGAAGAGAATAGAAAATAAATGATGAAAAATTTTATGTAATTTCATAGAATAATGTAAGATGTTATTACAGGAGAGTGGAGTACTTTGGTTACAGGAGCTCCCGGCGGCAGGACCTGGACAAGTGAACACAGGAGAGTGGAGTACCTTGGTGACAGGAGCTCCCGGCGGCAGGACCTGGACAAGTGAACACCCACCACCACCTCTTCCAGATAAGATGAGTCCCACAACACCTGATGACCTACACTGTGCTCCAGGCAGGTATTGACTCACGCCTGGTGGTGACTTGACCCCTGACCTTCGATATATACAACAGCTCTTAATGTTTTTCTTGAACACACACACAACTCCTTATGATGGGAGGACAGCAACACCACTTATGACCATTCTCCCGAGACTTCAAATGATTCAGTGAAATATTCCCTCACATTACGGATGCTGGTTGGGATATTTCCTGACCTGTTTATCCTTGTCATGTGAATTATATTATTGATTCAGTCTTGTTAGTAAATGTGGTTTTTTTATGGCCAGAGGTCAAGGTTACAATAGTTGACATGAGTTGGCGCCTCACTCGACCACCGGGATTTGTTTACAAGTTCGTGTCACTGTTGCAAGACTCGTGTATATTGGAGTATTTTATTGAGTTTTATTAATTAGACTTTCTTTACTGTTTATATATTGTTGGCGTGTTACATAATTCAACTATAAGTTAATCAAGTATTTTACTATATGTTATTTTAAGCCAAGTGACTATACGGATTGACAATAGTTGAGACGTAAAAGTCCCTCCCGAACACCACAAACACTTTGCTTAACCATTTATGTGTTTTCTAAATGTAACGGAAGATGAATTTTCCGATAATTTATAATTTTTCATTAACAACAACAACAACAACAACCGTTATAAGAACACTCGTAACTCAGATAAACTAAGTATCACAAAATTTCCTTCCATATAAAGTTCAGGTTTTCATAAGTGTCTTTTGCTCACAACCTTTCGTGAATCCGAAGATCAGCGGACCGATGTTATTTGTGAAGGCTGAGGAGGGAGAAGTAAACTCTCTACGTTAGTAATGTATTTGTTTATCATTGCAGGTAAGTGATATTTACAGCTCATGGAGGGAGCGTCGCCCATCACCTGTTAGGTACGTGCAGCCTTTTCTGTGACTACAACAGTCTGTTGACTCGAACTTTGCAACTGAGTCGACGGACACGCAGAGTAACGAGTGTTCTTTAGTTTTTGATCTATCGTATTTATATTCTGATGCTTTCGGGATAATAACTCTTCTGTGTTGTTCTCTGATAATTTCAGCTCTTGAGTAAGCTAAAATTAGTTTATAAAACGGCACTAATAATAAAAATATCATAAAAGGAAACAAGAACATGACGAACAAGTTCAAGTGACGTTCGTTTTATGATATTTATGTTATCAGAGCATTTCATAGCTCATTATTATTTCACCATGTACGGAAATTATCAGAGATCAAATATGAATAGTTGTTATTTCTTAAAATATTACAACATAGAGCTGTTGTGATCCGTCCCGTGTCCTGGCCAGTGGGTTTTGTTTCTCCATCTCTGTGATGGCGGCAAATATCGTTTTCGTGTCCGTTTTCGAGATCCGGAATTTTGGCAACTGTCGTTGGGGTCGAGCTGGTGGTGGTGATGGGTGCCTTTTGGGCTGCTTGACGAATTTCGTTTCCCGAAAAAGCACGTCGGCGTTTTTTGTTTTTAACCTTCGTCCAGTTGTCGTCCTCGGTGGCGGTGGCAGTGGTGGCGGAGCTGTTGGGGGCGGCGGAGGTGTGTGGATGGCGTTGTTCTTGGTTTTCAGAGCTTCGTGGAAGGCCCGCAGCTGGTCCGCTTTCTCTGTGCGGAGCCTGTCGTGGTTCGGGTCGTCGGGTTGGCGGTTCAGGCGAGGGTCGCGGTGAGGAGGGCGTACGCACTCCATAACCGGTGGTTAAGTGGTTTTTCTTCTTCTTTGGAGGTTTTTCTGTTGCTCAGAGCCTACCTATTCCGGTTGAGTAAGTAGTGGAGGAATTAAACACTCCCCACAGCCACTTGATGGCGGGGTGGTCGTAGAGTGATTCATGAGCTTCTCACCCGGAGCCCCGTTTGTGGAAACCTACTTCCTAGTGTATGTGACTGCTCACTTATAGACGTGAGCTAAGTGTGCCTATTGGGTAAGGATGAGGATTGCTACCCTCTTTCCAGGTGGACCCGCACGATCACGGTTTTCCTGGAAAGACTCGGCAGAGGGATGGGTTCTTGCTCCAACCCACTTTCGTGTTCACAATCTCCTGGGAGGGAGGTGAACAGTTACAGGGGGGACCGCAGGACGAATACACTTTTGAGGGTGCAGGCCCCTAGGCCAGAGCGAAAAAAAGAAAAATAGTAGTAGAAGGAAAAGAGCTCAAACCACGTCGGGAATACCAGGCTATAGCTGCTATCCAACTGGAGTGTGGGTCACTCACACCACCAGTGGGTAGGGCAAACTAATGCTCGATAAACCGAAAACGCTCCTGAGATGTTGTCAAAGATGTCAGCGGACCAGCAAAGTTGGCCAACAATGGCAGCAGAGAGGGTAGGTCTTCACAGCTCCGGGTCCTCACCCCATGAGGGCTGAAGGTGTGTGTGTGTGTGTGTGGCCTTCTGCCTCTTCTCAACCCCTTTGAGCAAGACGTCTACTCACTTTACCAAGATCTTTTGATATGTAAATCCTACCTATATAATACAGTAGCCAAGTACAAGTTTCTTTTCATCAACAAAAAGTTGACCAAAAAAGATAGTTTTTCCTGCAAAGGCTTTGGGGGAAAATTTACATATGACCAGATAGGCTTTGAGGTCTGGAGCGTTTATGGTTAGCTTCATGGAATAATGAAGATGCTTGAACCTGATAAAGGAATTACTGTATTAAAACATTATGCAACTAACTCGTGCGCTGTTACATAAACATCGTTTAACTTAGCTCATTACAGTAACGACTAAAATATAAAATTATTGCTGTTACACACACACACACACACACACACACACCTAGCCCGAGAATTGCTGTTCGACACCACAACCGCATCCAGCCCATACGTGCACGAACTGATCGCTATAAGAACAGCCCAGTCCCAACCATTGTAAAAATTATCAATAACTTGTTATAAACCAGTGTATTCACTCCCAGTAAACACTACTCCTTGCACTGTCACTATGTTGAAATGCACTGTAGTTTGAGCTTTTCCCCATCTAGTTATTATATATCTTATTTGTATCACTTATGTTACTTGTATATTATTTGTAATTCGAAACCCATTCCCCAAATATGTAACTGTATATTTTCAGTCTTCTGGCTGCCAAGCTCTTTCAATAAACCGTTAATTATTATTATTATTATTACACACACACACACACACACACACACACACACACACAACAGATGAATCAGAAGGTTGTGTTATAAAGGAAACAGCATAACTTAAGAGTAAAGCATTGTTTCCTGTAAGTGAGAAACCTTTTGATTAGTTGTCGATGCATTTGTAACAGTGTGTGTGTGTGTGTGTGTGTGTGTGTGTGTGTGTGTGTGTGTGTGTGTGTGTGTGTGTGTGTGTGTGTGTGTGAGCACTATACACGTATTGTTGGTGTAGATATCGGGTGCGCTATTATCAGTTGTATAAGTATCATATAACATTAGGGTGTGTCATACGGAGGCGAATTTTTTTTGTTTTGAGTTTGAAAAATCGGCCCATGGTATTAATTATGTAGTTCTATGTGCAGAATCATGTGATATCTTCAGATTTGAAAAGTTTTCATGTTTTGCTAGGTAAATTTTAACTTGAAATCTTATGAAAATTCAGTATTCCCACCCTTTTACCAACACCACTAAATAGCTTATTTAAAGTAAAGTAAATGTATCAGGT
Organism: Homarus americanus; assembly: GCF_018991925.1. NCBI lineage: Eukaryota > Metazoa > Arthropoda > Malacostraca > Decapoda > Nephropidae > Homarus > Homarus americanus. The sequence continues at coordinate 24,974 of NW_024718580.1, forward strand.
TAATTTATTAGGATGAAAATGATCCAGAATAGTGAAACGAATGATCTTGACACATTTATTAAATTTAATATTCCTTTAGAAAACAAAATCATCAAATACAAAAACCGGTTTTACTACTACGACCCGGTGTTGCTGCACACCATAGAGAACATGTCTTTCTTGCTTCTGTTTCTACTCATCACCTCCCTGCTGACCACCTGAGCTCGGATGTAGCCTTCCCTCTCTCCTGGCTGTACACGTGACTGTTGGCCTCGCTCACTTGCTGTACACAACGCTCTATACTCTGGGTGTGCGAGGGCCAGGCAGGGACATGCATGGGGTTGTCCAGGAAAGCTCTGACTTGAACATTGGTGAGGCTGCAGGTAAGAGGGGGCTCACTGCCAGCCTCGATGTTATCCAGATCTATGAGATCAGTGAGGGTCTTGGCACCTAGATTGACTTCAGGAGTCTTCCTGACCCTGAAGGAATCGTCACCAACTGATTCGTCATGCCCAGATCCTCTCATAAGTCTCATATCCAAGATCTTTTTGACTGCCACTCTTCTCTCCTCCTCATCCTTACTGCAGAGCATTGTCTGCAGAACTGCCTCAGGATGAGCATACCAGGAAGATCTCCTCACAGTCTGCTCCACAATCTGAACAACCTTCCTTGGCTGACTTCTCAGGAGCTCAAGCTGGAAGAGAGCATGCCTCGGACCGGAGGCTTGACTTGACCTTGTGTTGAACCAATTTGGAAGGACACTCACGATGAATTGGACAATAAGTCTCAGTTGTGAAGCTGGTTCCCTTTCAGTTTATGAGAGCGACCCAAATTCAAGAACCTGAGAGCCGTTGTGAGCCACCTAGAATGTGAGACTGGACCTATCTGCAGGTAGCAAGTCTATCAGGCATGATCCCAGTTTTGATGGCACTGCAAATCGTAACCATAGTACTGGTCAGTACTCAGGTCGTCAATGACAGTATGTGCAAGCTCAACGAGTGGAGGGCCAACTGTGATTTTTCAAAGCTCAGTTTATTTCTAACTCCAGTGGCAGAGTCCAGCATCTTGCCAAGGACCAGACCATCTGTTGTTTGAAAGAGTCTTGCCATCCAGCTCCTGGATCAGATGTCTGAGTGGCAACTCGTTGGTGTGGAGGTCACAAACAATCCAGACCAGCTTCCTCCCAATCTTCCATGTCTCACTGTATGACCCTCCTTGCCACCCTGTGTTCGTGCGTCCTCCAATGGCCGCAGGGTCTGACAGTTTCTCTGAGCCAGTTCACAATGTTATCTGCCACTATCTCAGCTGGTTTCCTGTTGTCATCTTTCTCTGGAGTGAAATGCCACAAATACTTCCCTCCTGGTTCACTGCAGCAGGAGTAGTGTTCCTCCTTCACCATGGCAGGGAACAACGTGTCAGAATCTCCAACTTTCATGAACACTTTAGTGTCATCCCTTCTCCCATCAAAGAACAAACAATTGATTCCATTTTCTCTTATCCCCTTATCAAACTCCTCTTCTAGGTTACTGACAGGTTTCTCCTGAGCTCTCCTTACTTTGTTATGATCTATCACCAGGTGAACATCATCAGGTGTTATCAAACCACCGTCAACCCAGGCAGCTGTTGCTATCTCTGCAGTTTCTCTGAGACCAGTGTGGTGTCGCATGCTGTGAAACTATGCTCGGGATATCTTTCCTATTTCCGAATCTTATGCCTGGAAGGTTTGGGATCATTATTTTCTGGGTTAAGGACAAAGTCACCATTCTCCTGGTCAGCACTCAGCGCGGATCAGCCAGCAGAAATCCATTAAACTCTGAATCAGCTTGACTCCAATCATCGGCCTTTTGCTACCCCTGGGCCTTCTCAGTCTCTTTTTCCTCGGCAACTCTTCTCCTCTTCTGTCTCTCTGGCAGCCTCCTGTCTCTTGGACTCCGGAATATCTTGGCTAGAAATCATGAGAGCCCCTATACTGCCAGTCTTCTCTCTCTGTGCTTTGACAATACCAGTTCAAATCACAGGAATCTTCAGTTCACGCTTGCAAATACCACAGGGGAGAGGTGGGCCTCAGTTTACAGTCTGCGATCGCATCAAACTCAGGACAGAGAACAATTGGGCACTTGCAAGTAATTATAGTCAAATAACTGGTCAGTTGCTTGCTTAAACTGTCCTTAACACAGAGATTTTCCTCTCCCCAGAGAGATATCTCTTGCCTTTCCCAACTTGGCTAGCAGTCTCTCACTAATCTTCTTCTGACTTGTTATGACTGGAAGCTTGAACTGAGCGTTAGCCAGAGTGTTACTGTACCAAGACAGCTTTGGTCATATCACTGGCAATGTCTTTGTTTGTGTAAGTTCTTTGGTTCTTTTTCACTGGTTGCCTGATTAAAACACCGTATCTCAAAGCATCTCCAATGTAGGCAACTCCGACTTCAGGAGCTCTCTCCCGAACCCAAGATAGTGACTGAGATGGCTGGATTTTTGGTTCCTCGTCCTGACACAAGCAGCCATCAAAATATTATCAACTTATAAATGCATCGAATCTGAAACAGAAAAAAATATTGTTAGTTGGGTTGTTAAAGAATGAAGTCAGAAAGCAATGTTCACTATTTAATTGTAATGCACTAATGCAGCTGTACGTTAGATTTTAGATAAATTTCACGCTAAAATTTACCTAGCAAAAGGTTGCAAAATATTGAAACTGAAATTATTTTCTGTTTATATACACAGAATCTACCAAAAAAGTAATGGGCCATTAGTTTTAGCTGATCTTCCCTCCTATGACACACCCTAACACCCTAGTCCTACGTTTCCTATCTCTCGCACAAAAAGCCCTATCTACAAACCTCACCTGGCTGTCCCCAACTACCACGACCTTACCTGTGGGCAGGGTTTGTACAACTGCTCTTTCCTCCCCTTGATCCATACCGTCCTGCCTCTTCTCTTCCTCGCCAGCTTCCTGCAGCACCTGGTAAGGGTTACTACACTCCACACCCTGGTCAGCTTTCCTGAGCCTGACCCTAGTCCCCTTGGAGACTACCACTCTCCACGACTGCTCCTCCTTCGCAGGTGTCCTGCTAGGCAGGACACCTACCTGAAGGAGTTCCGTCCTGAGGGCTTCATTTTTCCCCTTTAGAGTGTCAACCTCACTCCTCAACTGCCCCAGCTGCCTTAACAGAGTGGTAAGGAGGTCGTCTTTCCCCACACTCCCCTCCTCTTCCCCTAAGACACAACGATCCAAGGCGGCCATTTATCTTAGTTTCTAACGGGAGCACTTTTGGGCACGACCTTCTCCAAGCTGGGTCAGAGGTCAACTGACTAGTTACGTCGCCCTTTCTTTTAAGCTCCTTTGTGAGTGTGGTAATGTTGGCGTGCAGATTAGTAGATGTCGTATTTATGACCTGACCTCAAGTTTAGTAAGGTCACCCTCTGTACTTAGGCCTCTCTCGGTCCTTGTAATTCATTTGCCTTTGGAGATGTCTTGAATAAAGACGCAAGCTAAGGTGCGCCGTTGTTTCCCTTTCCCCGTGTGATATTATAAAGATTTATCTTATATATATATATATATATATATATATATATATATATATATATATATATATATATATATATATATATATATATATATATATATATATATATATATATATATATATATATATATATATATATATATCTTCAGCAATGGACTTGTTACGTGGAAAGCATAGTTTCATAAGGAAAAAGAACATAACAAAATAAGGAGTCTGCAATAGGCCGGTTGGCCTGTGCATGGCAGCTCCTGTCGAGAGTTACTACCACTCTCTATCATCCATGATTCTATCTAGCCTTCTTTTGAAACTTTCCAGAGTTCCCGTACTTACTACAAAGTTGCTAAGCTTGTTCCACTCGTCCACCACCCTATTTGTGAACCAGTTTCTTCCTATCTCCCTCCTAAACCTAAACTTATCCAACTTGAATCCGTTGCTCCGAGTCCTATCCTGCTCGGATATTATAAGAACTTTATCTATATCCCCTTTATTGATTCCTTTCACCCACTTAAATACTTCTATCATATTTCCCTGCACTCTTCGTCTTTCTAGGGAATGCAAGTTTAGTTTCTTTAGCCTATCCTGATATGGAAGGTTTTTAAGCCCCGGAATCATTTTTGTCATTCTTCGCTGCACCGACTCTAGTGAATTTATATCCATTCTATAATAGGGGCACCAGAACTGAACCGCATAATCGATGTGTGGCCTGACTAGCGCAAGATATAGTTGCAATAAGACCTCTGCACTCTTGTTACTTACACTTCTAGATATAAAACCCAATACTCTGTTTGCCTTATTTCGAACATTAACGCACTGTTTTCTAGGCCGTAGGTCCGGGCTTACAAGTACCCCTAGGTCTCTTTCACAAGTCGACTTCTCTAGGGTGATGTTGTTAAGGCTGTATACATTATAAGTATTTATTCTTCCAATATTAACTACACTGAACTTGCTGGTGTTGAATTTCATTTGCCATTTTTCAGACCACCCCTGCAGTTTATTCAGATCCTCCTGTAATGCATTTGCATCCTGCCCTGAATTAATCTGCCGCCCTATTTTGGTGTCATCCGCAAACTTGCTTATGTCACTACTGATCCCAGTATCTAGATCGTTTATGTAGATTATGAACAAGAGTGGGCCTAGTACTGACCCCTGGGGAACCCCACTGGTTACACGGCACCCACTCAGATTTAACACCATCTACGCTGACCCTCTGCGTTCTATCGGTGAGCCATGATTTTATCCAATTTACAACTTTCCCCTCGATGCCATGAGCCTTAATTTATCTCAGAAGCCTCTGATGCGGTACTCTGTCAAATGCTTTGCTAAAGTCTAAGTAAATAACATAGTAATTTTCGTCATTATCTACTACCTCGAAGACTTTCCTAAGAAAACGTTAGCAGATTTGTTAGACAAGATTTTCCCTTTGTAAACCCATGTTGAGAGTCGTAGATTAATTTGCTTTTCTCTAGATGCGATCGGATGCTATCTGCTATAATTGATTCAAGAAATTTCCCCACTACTGACGTCAAACTGATCGGCCGGTAATTTGACGCTGATGCTCTGTCTCCCTTTTTGAATATGGGTACTACATTTGCCTGTTTCCAAAAGTCTGGCACAACTCCAGTATCTAATGATTTTGTAAATAAGTTTACGAGGGGTCCGCTAATCTGTTCCCTACACTCTTTCAAGACTGGCGGGAAAATTTCATCCGGCCCTGGGGATTTTATTTTCTTTA
>NW_024718581.1:0-12142 GCF_018991925.1 Homarus americanus
CCTCATCGAGTATAACAAAGCCCCCCCTTATCGAGAATAACTAAGTCCCCTGATCGAGTATAACAAAGCCCCTGATCCAAGTATAACAAAGGCTCCAGATCGAGTATAACAAAGTCCCCTGATCCGGGTATAAGGCCCTAAACGATTATAACAAAGGCCCTGATCGAGTATAAAGTTCCCTGATCAAAGTATAACAAAGCCCCTGATCGAGTATAACAAAGTCCCTGATCGGGTATAACAAGGCCCTGATCGAAGTATAACAAAGGCCCTCATCGAGTATAACAAAGTCCCATGATCGAGTTTAAAAAGTCCCTCATCGAATATAACAAAGTCCCTGATCGGGTATAACAAATTCCCTGATCGAGTAAGACAAAGTCCCTCATCGAGTATAACAAAGCCCTGGTCGAGGTATAACAAAGTCCCTGATCGAAGTATAACAAAGGCCCTGATCGAGTATAACAAAGTTTCCTGATCGAGTATAAAAAAGCCCTGATCGGGTATAACAAAGTCCCCTTATCGAGAATAACAAAGTCCCTGATCGGGTTTAACAAAGGCCACTGATCAGGTATAACAAAGTCCCCTTGTTGAGTATAACAAAGACGCCTGAACAGGTATAACAAAGGCCCTGATCGAGTATAACAAAGTTTCCTGATCGAGTATAACAAAGCCCCTGATCGAGAATAACAAAGCCCCTTGAAAAGAGTATAACGCCCCCTTATCGAGAATAACAAGATCCCTGGTCGAGTATAACAAAAGTCCCTGATCGAGTATAACAAGGCCCCTGATCGAGTATAACAAGTTCCCTGATCGAGTATAACAAAGCCCCTGATCGAGTATAACAAGTCCCCTTATCAAGAATAACAAAGTCCCTGATCGGGTATAACAAAGCCCCTGATCAAGTATAACAAGGCTCAAATCGAGGTAACAAAGTCCCAGGTCGAGTATAACAAAGTCCCCTGATCAGGTATAACAAGGCCCCTGATCAGAGGTAACAAGGCCCTCATCGGTATAACAAAGTCCCCTGATCCGGCCTGATCGAGTATAACAAAGCCCGCTCATCGGTATAACAAAGTCCCTGATCGAGGATAACAAAGTCCTTGATCGAGTATAACAAAGTCCCCTGATCGAGGTATAACAAATCCTCTGATCGAGGATAACAAAAGTCTCGATCAGGTATAACAAAGTCCCCTGATCGAGTATAACAAATTCTCCTGATCGAGGTATAACAAAGTCCCCTAATCGGGTATAACAAAGTCATAGGTATAACAAAGTCCCCGATCGAGGTATAACAAAGTCCCCTGATCGGTATAACAAAGTCCCCTGATCGAGAGTATAACAAAGTCCTGATCCAGTATAACAAAGGCCCTAGATCGGAGTATAACAAAGTCCCTGGTCAGGTATAACAAAGTCCCTGAACAGGTATAACAAAGGCCCCTGATCGAAGTATAACAAAGGACCCTAAAAGTCTATAACAATGTCCTGATCGGTATAACAAAGCCCGCTCATCAGTTAGAGCAAAATCCCCTGATCGAGGATAACAAAGTCCTTGATCGAGGTATAACAAAGTCCCTGATCGCGTATAACAAATTCTCCTGATGAGATTATAACAAAGTCCCTGATCGGGTATAACAAAGTCCCTGATCGAGTATATCAAGGTCCCTGATCGAGTATAACAAAGGCCCTGATCGAGGTTAACAAGGCTGATCGAGGTATAACAAAGTCCCTGGTTGAGTATAACAAAGACGCCTGAACGGGTATAACAAAGCCCCTGATCGAGTAAAACAAAGTTCCCTGATCGAGAATAACAAAGCCCCCTCATCGGGTATAACAAAGACCCCTTATCGAGAATAACAAAGTCCTGATCAGGTATAAAAAGCCCCCTGATCAAGTATAACAAAGCCACCTGATCGAGTATAACAAGTCCCTGATCGGGTATAACAAAGTTCCATGATCGAGTATAGCAAAGCCCCCTGATCGAAGTATAACAGTCCCCGATCGAGTATAACAAGCCCCCTGATCGAGTATAACAAAGTCCTTATCGTGTATGACAAAGTCCCCTGATCAAGTATAACAAACTCCCTCGTCGAGTATATAAAAGTCCCTTGAACGATTATAACAAAGGCCCCTGATCAAGTATAACAAAGCCACCTGATCGAGTATAACAAAGTTCCTGATCGAGTATAACAAAGCCCCTGATCGAGTATAACAAAGTCCTGATCGAGGTATAACAAAGTCCCCTGATCGAGTATAACAAAGGCCCCTCATCGAGTTTAACAAGGCCCCTCATTGAGCATAACAAAGTCCCTGATCGAGTATAACAAACTCCTGGTCGAGTATAACAAAGTCCCCTGATCGAGTATAACAAAGTCCCTGAACGATTATAACAATGGCCCTGATCAAGTATAACAAAGTTCCTGATCGGTATAAGAAAGCCCCTGATCAGGTATAACAAAGTCCCCGGATCAGGTAAAACAAAGTCCCCTGATCGGGTATAAAAAGGCCCTCATCGAGTTTAACAAGGCCCTGATCGAGTATAACAAAGTCCTTTGGTCGAGTATAACAAGGCGCTGAACGAGTATAACAAAGGCCAATGATCGAGTATAACAAAGTTCCCTGATCGAGTATAACAAAGCCCCCTGATCGGGTATAACAAGCCCCTTATCTTGAATAACAAAGTCCCTGATCGAGTATAACAAAGCCCCTGATCAAGTATAACAAAGCCCCTCATCGAGTATAACAAAGACCCTTATCGAGAAAAACAAAGTTCCCTGATGAGGTATAACGGCCCCTCATGAATATAACAAAAGCGCCTGAACAGGTATAACAAAGGTCCCTGATCGAGTATAACAAAGTTCCCTGATCGAGTATAACATAGGCCCCTCATCGAGGTTTAGCAAAAGGCCCTCGTCGAGGTAACAAAGTCCCCGTTAGAATAACAAACTCCCTGGTCGGAGTATAACAAAGTCCCTCATCGGGTATAACAAAGGCCTCTGATCGAGTATAACAAAGGGTCCCTGATCGGGTATAACAAAGTCCCTGATCGGAGTATAACGAAGTCCCTGATCGATATAACAAGTCCCTGATCGAGTATAACAAAGTCCCTGATCGAGTTATAACAAAGTTCCCTGATCGAATATAACAAAGCCCCGTGATTGAGTATAACAGTGTCCCTGATCGAGTATAACAAAGTCCCTGCTCGAGTATAACAAAGTCCCCTGAACGATTATAACAAAGGACCTGATCAGGTATAACAAAGCCCACTCATCGAATATAACAAAGGCGCCTGAACGAGTATAACAAAGGCCCTGATCGAGTATAACAAAGTCCCTGATTGAGTATAACAAAGTCCTATCAGGGTAACAGAGTCTGATCGAGTATAACAAGCTCCCTCATCAAGTATAACAAGGCCCCTGATCGAATATAACAAAGTCCCTGGTCGAGTATAACAAAGTCCCCTGATCGAGTATAACAAAGTCCCTCATCGAATATAACAAAGTCCCCTGATCGGTATAACAAATTCCCCTGATCGGAAGTAGAACAAAGTCACCTCATCGAGTATAACAAAGGCCCCTCATTGAGTATAACAAAGTCCCCTGGTCGAGAATAACAAAGGCCCCTCATCGAGTTTAACAAAGGCCCCTCATCGAGTATAACAAAGTCCCCTGATCGAGTATAACAAAGTCCCCTGTTCGAGTATAACAAAGTCCCCTGAACGATTATAACAAAGGCCCCTGATCAAGTATAACAAAGCCCCCTGATCGAATATAACAAAGGCGCCTGAACGAGTATAACAAAGGCCCCTGATTGAGTATAACAAAGTTTCCTGATCGAGTATAACAAAGCCCCCTCATTGAGTATAACAAAGTCCCCCTTATCGAGAATAACAAAGTCCCCTGATCGAGTATAACAAAGCGCCCTGATCAAGTATAACAAAGGCCCCTCACCGAGTATAACAAAGTCACCTGGTCGAGTATAACAAAGCCCCCTGATCAAGTATAACAAAGGCCCCAGATCGAGTATAACAAAGGACCCTAAAAGTGTATAACAATGTCCCCTGATCGAGTATAACAAAGCCCCCTCATCGAGTATATAAAAGTCCCCTGATCGAGGATAACAAAGTCCTTGATCGAGTGTAACAAAGTCCCCTGATCGAGTATAACAAAGTCTCCTGATCGAGTATAACAAAGTCCCCTGATCGAGTATAACAAAGGCCTCTGATCGAGTATAACAAAGGCCCCTCATCGAGTATAACAAAGTCCCCTGATCGAGAATAACAAAGTCCCCTGATCGAGTATAACAGATTCCCCTGATCGAGTATAACAAAGTCCCCTGATCGAGTATAGCATAGTTCCCTCTTCGAGTTTAACAAAGGCCTCGGATCGAGTATAACAAAGTCCCCTGGTCGAGTATAACAAACTCCCCTGGTCGAGTATAACAAAGTCCCCTGAACGATTATAACAAAGGCCCCTGATCGATTATAACAAAGTTCCCTGATCGAGTATAACAAAGCCCCCTGATCGAGTATAACAAAGTCCCTCATCAGGTATAACAAAGAGTCCTGATCGAGTATAACAAAGACCCTGATCGAGTATAACAAAAGTCCCTGGTCGAGAATAACAAAGGCCCCTCATCAGTTTAACAAAAAGGCCCTCATCGAGTATAACAAAGTCTCCTGGTCGAGTATAACAAACTCCCCTGGTCGAGGTATAACAAAGTCCACCTGTTCGAGTATAACAAAGTCCCTGATCGAGTATAACAAAAGGTCCATGTTAAGAGTATAACAAGTCCCCTGATCAGTATAACAAATTCCTTATCCCAGGTATAACAAAGTCCCATGTTCAGGTATAACAAAGTCCCTGAACGAATATAACAAGGCCTTTGATCGAAAATTATAACAAACCTCCTGATCGGAGAAAATATAACAAAGGCGCCTGAACGAGTATAACAAAGGCCCCTGATCGAGTATGACAAAGTTCCCTGATCGCGTATAACAAAGCCCCCTGCTTGAGTATAACAAAGTCCCTCTTATGGAGAATAACAAAGTCCCCTGATCGAGTATAACAAAGCCCCCTGATCAAGTATAACAAAGGACCCAGATCGAGTATAACAAAGTCCCCTGGTGTAGTATAACAAAGTCCCCTGAACGAGTATAAGAAAGGCCCCTGATCGAGTATAACAAAGGACCCTAAAAGTGTATAACAATGTCCCCTAATCGAGTATAACAAAGCCCCCTCGTCGAGTATAACAAAGAAACCTGATCGAGTATAACAAAGTTCCGTGATCGAGTATAACAAAGTCCCCTTATCGAGTATAACAAAGCCCACTTATCGAGTAAAACAAAGTCCCCTGATCGAGTTTAACAAAGTCCCCTAATCGAGAATAACAAAGGCCTTTGATCGAGTTTAACAAAGGGTCCTGTTCGAGTATAACAAAGTCCCCTGATCGAGTATAACAAAGTCCCCTGAAGGAGTATAACGCAGGCCCCTGATCGAGTATAACAAAGGACCCTAAAAGTGTATAACAATGTCCCCTGATCGAGTATAACAAAGCGCCCTCATCGAGTATAACAAAGTTCCCTGATCGAGGATAACAAAGTCCTTGATCGAATATAACAAAGTCCCCTGATCGAGTATAACAAAGTCTCTTGATCGAGTATAACAAAGTCCCCTGATCGAGTTTAACAAAGTCCCCAGATCGAGTATAACAAAGGCCCCTGATCGAGTATAACGAAGTCCCCTGATGGAGTATAACAAAGTCCCCTCATCGTGTATAACAAAGTTCCCTGATCGAGAATAACAAAGCCCCCTGAACGAGTATAACAAAGTCCCCTCATCGAGTATAGCAAAGTCCCATGATCGAGTATAACAAAGGCCCCTCATCGAGTTTAACAAAGGACCCTGATCGAGTATAACAAAGTCCCATGATCGAGAATAACAAAGTCCCCTTATCGACTATAGCAAAGTCCCCTGATCGAATATAACAAAGTTCCCTGATTGAGTATAACAAAGTCCCCTGTTCGAGTATAACAAAGTCCCCTGAACGATTATAAAAAAGGCCCCAGATCAAGTATAACAAAGCCCCTTGATCGAATATAACAAAGGTGCCTGAACGAGTATAACAAAGGCCCCTAATCGAGTATAACAAAGTTCCCTCATCAAGTATAACAAAGCCCCCTCATTGAGTCTAACAAATTCCCCCTTATCGAGAATAACAAAGTCCCCTAATCAAGTATAACAAAGGCCCCAGATCGAGTATAACAAAGTCCCTTGTCGAGTATAACAAAGTCCCCTGAACGCGTATAACAAAGGCCCCTGATCGAGTATAACAAAGGACCCTAAAAGTGTATAACAATGTCCCCTGATCGAGTATAACAAAGACCCCTCATCGAGTATATCAAAATCCCCTGATCGAGGATAACAAAGTCCTTGATCGAGTGTAACAAAGTCCCCTGAACGAGTATAACAAAGTCTCCTGATCGAATATAACAAAGTCCCCTGAACGAGTATAACAAAGGCCCCTGATCGAGTATAACAAAGGACCCTAAAAGTGTATAACAATGTCCCCTGATCGAGTATAACAAAGCCCCCTCATCGAGTATATCAAAGTCCCCTGATCGAGGATAACAAAGTCCTTGATCGAGTGTAACAAAGTCCCCTGATCGAGTATAACAAAGTCTCCTGATCGAGTATAACAAAGTCCCCTGATCGAGTATAACAAAGGCCTCTGATCGAGTATAACAAAGGCCCCTCATCGAGTATAACAAAGTCCCCTGATCGAGAATAACAAAGTCCCCTGATCGAGTATAACAGATTCCCCTGATCGAGTATAACAAAGTCCCCTGATCGAGTATAACAAAGTTCCCTCTTCGAGTTTAACAAAGGCCCTGGATCGAGTATAACAAAGTCCCCTGGTCGAGTATAACAAACTCCCCTGGTCGAGTATAACAAAGTCCCCTGAACGATTATAACAAAGGCCCCTGATCGATTATATCAAAGTTCCCTGATCGAGTATAACAAGGCCCCCTGATCGAGTATAACAAAGTCCCCTCATCGAGTATAACAAAGTCCCCTGATCGAGTATAACAAAGACCCCTGATCGAGTATAACAAAGTCCCCTGGTCGAGAATAACAAAGGCACCTCATCGAGTTTAACAAAGGCCCCTCATCGAGTATAACAAAGTCTCCTGGTTGATTATAACAAACTCCCCTGGTCGAGTATAACAAAGTCACCTGTTCGAGTATAACAAAGTCCCCTGATCGAGTATAACAAAGTCCCCTGTTCGAGTATAACAAATTCCCTGATCGAGTATAACAAATTCCCCTTATCGAGTATAACAAAGTCCCATGTTTGAGTATAACAAAGTCCCCTGAACGAATAAAACAAAGGCCTCTGATCGAGTATAACAAAGCCTCCTGATCGAATATAACAAAGGCGCCTGAACGAGTATAACAAAGGCCCCTGATCGAGTATAACAAAGTTCCCTGATCGAGTATAACAAAGCCCCCTGCTTGAGTATAACAAAGTCCCTCTTATGGAGAATAACAAAGTTCCCTGATCGAGTATAACAAAGGCCCCTGATCAAGTATAACAAAGGACCCAGATCGAGTATAACAAAGTCCCCTGGTGTAGTATAACAAAGTCCCCTGAACGAGTATAACAAAGGCCCCTGATCGAGTATAAGAAAGGACCCAAAAAGTGTATAACAATGTCCCCTAATCGAGTATAACAAAGTCCCCTCGTCGAGTATAACAAAGAAACCTGATCGAGTATAACAAAGTTCCGTGATCGAGTATAACAAAGTCCCCTTATCGAGTATAACAAAGCCCCCTTATCGAGTATAACAAAGTCCCCTAATCGAGTTTAACAAAGTCCCCTTATCGAGAATAACAAAGGCCTTTGATCGAATTTAACAAATGGTCCTGTTCGAGTATAACAAAGTCCCCTGATCGAGTATAACAAAGTCCCCTGAAGGAGTATAAAGAAGGCCCCTGATCGAGTATAACAAAGGACCCTAAAAGTGTATAACAATGTCCCCTGATCGAGTATAACAAAGCGCCCTCATCGAGTATAACAAAGTTCCCTGATCGAGGATAACAAAGTCCTTGATCGAGTATAACAAAGTCCCCTGATCGAGTATAACAAAGTCTCTTGATCGAGTATAACAAAGTCCCCTGATCGAGTATAACAAAGGCCTCTGATCGAATATAACAAAAGGCCCCTCATCGAGTTTAACAAAGTCCCCAGATCGAGTATAACAAAGTCCCCTGATCGAGTATAACAAAGTCCCCTGATGGAGTATAACAAAGTCCCCTCATCGAGTATAACAAAGTTCCCTGATCGAGAATAACAAAGCCCCCTGATCGAGTATAACAAAGTCCCCTGGTCGAGTATAGCAAAGTCCCCAGATCGAGTATAACAAAGGCCCCTCATCGAGTTTAACAAATGACCCTGATCGAGTATAACAAAGTCCCATGATCGAGAATAACAAAGTCCCCTGATCGAATATAACAAAGTCCCCTGATCGAATATAACAAAGTCCCCTGATTGAGTATAACAAAGTCCCCTGTTCGAGTATAACAAAGTCCCCTGAACGATTATAAAAAAGGCCCCTGATCAAGTATAACAAAGCCCCCTGATCGAATATAACAAAGGTGCCTGAACGAGTATAACAAAGGCCCCTAATCGAGTATAACAAAGTTCCTTCATCGAGTATAACAAAGCCCCCTCATTGAGTATAACAAATTCCCCCTTATCGAGAATAACAAAGTCCCCTGATCGAGTATAACAAAGCCCCCTAATCACGTATAACAAAGGCCCCTCATCGAGTATAACAAAGTCCCCTGGTCGAGTATAACAAAGTCCCCTGATCGAGTATAACACAGGCCCATGATCGAGATAACAAAATTTCCATGATCGAGTATAACAAAGTCCCCCTTATCGAGAATAACTAAGTCCCCTGATAGAGTATAACAAAGCCCCCTGATCAAGTATAACAAAGGCCCCTCATCGAGTATAACAAAGTCCCCTGGTCGAGTATAACAAAGGCCCATGATCGAGTATAACAAAATTTCCCTGATCGAGTATAACAAAGCCCCCTCATCGAGTATAAAAAAGTCCCCCTTATCGAGAATAACTAATTCCCCTGATAGAGTATAACAAAGCCCTCTGATCAAGTATAATAAAGGCCCCAGATCGAGTATAACAAAGTCCCTTGTCGAGTATAACAAAGTCCCCTGAACGAGTATAACAAAGGCCCCTGATCGAGTATAACAGAGGACCCTAAAAGTGTATAACAATGTCCCCTGATCAAGTATTACAAAGCCCCCTCATCGAGTATATCAAAGTCCCCTAATCGAGGATAACAAAGTCCTTGATCGAGTATAACAAAGTCCCCTGTTCGAGTATAACAAAGTCTCCTGATCGAGTATAACAATGTCCCCTGATCGTGTATAACAAAGGCCTCTAATCGAGTATAACAAAGGCCCCTCATCGAGTATAACAACGTCCCCTGATCGAGTATAACAAAGTCCCCTGATCGAGTATAACAAATTCCCCTAATCGAGTATAACAAAGTCCCCTGATCAAATATAACAAAGTTCCCTGATCGAGTATAACAAAGCCCCCTGATCGAGTATAACAAAGTCCCCTGATCGAGTATAACAAAGTCCCCTGATCGAGTATAACAAAGGCCCCTGATCGAGTTTAACAAAGTCCTCTCTGATCGAGTATACCAAAAGGCCCTTGATCGAGTATCAAAGTCCCCTATCGAGTATAACAAAGTCCCCTGATCGAGTATAACAAAGTCCCCTGATCGAGTATAACAAAGTCCCCTGATCGAGTATAAATAAGTTCCCTAATCGAGTATAACAAAGCCCCTGATCGAGTATAACAAAGTCCTCTGATCGAGTATAACAAAGTCCCTGATCGAGTATAACAAAGGCCCTGATCGAGTTTAACAAAGGTCCCTGATCGAGTACATAACAAAGTCCCCTGGTCGAGTTTAAGAAAGGCCCTCATCGAGTTTAACAAAGGCCCTAGATCGAGTATAACAAAGTCCCTTGGTCGAGTATAACAAAGTCCCCCGAACGAGTATAACAAAGGCCCCTGATCGAGTATAACAAAGGACCCTAAAAGTGTATAACAATGTCCCCTGATCGAGTATAACAACAAAGCCCCCTCATCGAGTATAACAACAAAGTCCCCTGATCGAGGATAACAAAGACCTTGATCGATTATAACAAAGTCCCTGATCGAGTATAACAAAGTCTCCTGATCGAGTAGCATAACAAAGTCCCCTGATCGAGTATAACAAAGGCCTCTGATCGAGTATAACAAAGGCCCCTCATCGAGTATAATAACGTCCCTCATCGAGTATATAACAAAGTCCCCTGATCGTGTATAACAAAGTCCCCTAATCGAGTATAACAAAGTCCCCTTCTGATCGAGTATAACAAAGTTCCATGAAATCCAGTATAGCAAAGCTCCTGATCGAGTATAACAAAAATGCCCTGATCGAGTATAACAAAGGCCCATGGATCGCAGCAACAAAGGCCCTGATCGAGTATACCGCAAGGCCCTGATCGAGTATAACAAAGTCCCCTGATCGAGTATAACAAGTCCCCCTTCATCGAGTAAAACAAAGTCCCCGATCCAGGATAACAAAGTTCCCTACCGAGTATAACAAAGGCCCTCATCGAGTATAACAAAGTCCTGCTGGTCGAGTATAAAAAGTCCCTCATCGAATATAACAAAGTCCTCTGGTCGAGTATAACAAAGGCCCCTTATCGAGTTTAACAAAGGCCCCTGATCGAGTATGCAACAAAGGCCCCTGATCGAAGTTTAACAAAAGCCCTCATCGAGTATACCAAAGTCCCCTGGTCGAGTATAACAAAGACGCCTGAACGAGTATACAAAGGCCCTGATCGAGTATAACAAAGTTCCCTGATCGATATAACAAAGCCCCTGATCGAGTATAACAAAGTCCCTGATCGAGTATAACAAGGTCCCCTGATCGAGTATAACAAAGGCCCCTGATCGAGTTTAACAAAGGCCCCTGACGATATACCAAAATCCCGTGGTCGAAAGTATAACAAAGACGCCTGAACGAGTATAACAAAGGCCCTGATTGAGTATAACAAAGTTCCCTGATCGAGTATAACAAAGCCCTGATCGAGTAGGCACAGCATTGCAGCCTTTATCGGAATAACAAAGTCCCCTGATCGAGTATATAACAACAAAGCCCCCCATCAAGTATATAACAAAGCCCTCTGATCGAGTATAACAAAGGACCCTAAAAGTGTATAACAATGTCCCTTAATCGAGTATAACAAAGCCCCTCGTCGAGTATATAACAAAGTCCCCTGATCGAGGAGGATAACAAAGTCCTTGATCGAGTATAACAAAGTCCCCTGATCGAGTATAACAAAGTCTCCGGATCGAGTATAACAAAGTCCCTGATCGAGTATATAAATAAAAGTCCTCTTGATCGAAATATAACAAAGGCCCCTGATCGAGTATAACAAAGTCCCCTGATCGAGTATAACAAAGTCCCTGAATCGAAAGTATAACAAAGTCCCCTGATCGAGTATAACTCAAGTCCCCTGGTCGAGTTTAAGAAAGGCCCTCAATGGCTTAACAAAGGCCCGATCGAGCAGCAACAAAGTCCCTTGGTCGAGTATAAAGCCCTCATCGAGTATAACAAAGTCCTCTGATCGAGGATAACAAAGCACCTTTGACGTGAGTATAACAAAGTCCCCTGATCGAGTATACCAAAGTCCACTGATCGAATATAACAAAGGCCTCTGATCGAAGTATAACAAAGGCCCTCATCGAGTATAACAAAATCCCCACGCATATGTAACAAAGTCCCCTGATCGTGTATAACAAAAGTCCTCTGATCGAGTATAACAAAGTCCCCTGATCGAGTATAACAAAGTTCCATGATCGAGTATAGCAAAAGCCCCTGATCATATAACAAAATCCCCTGATCGAGTATAACAAAGGCCCCCTGATCGAGTATAACAAAGGCCCTGATCGAGTATAACAAAGGTCCTGGATCGAGTATAACAAAGTCCCCTGATCGAGTATAACAAAGTTCCCTTCATCGAAGTAAAACAAAGTCCCTGATCCAGGATAACAAAGT
>NW_024718582.1:0-4247 GCF_018991925.1 Homarus americanus
TATTATTATTATTATTATTATTATTATTATTATTAGTATTATTATTATTATTATTATTATTATTATTATTATTATTATTATTATTATTATTATTATTAGTATTATTATTATTATTATTATTATTATTATTATTATTATTATTATTATTATTATTATTATTATTATTATTATTAGTAGTAGTAGTAGTAGTAGTAGTAGTAGTATTATGGTCTGTCTTCCGTGTGTTGGTTTTATACTTACCATTAATTCCTTATTCTGGTCTTTGGCTGTAATGGTTCTCGGGTGTTTCCCGTATATTAAAGGTAGTGTTATGTAGTGTTAGGTAGTGTTAGGGTTTGTTAGGGTGTGTTAAGTAGTGTTATGTAGTGTTAGGTAATGTTAGGGTGTTTAATCTTCAGGTGGTTCGTTAAAATGGTCTTAAAAATTATACTAATCTAAATAATATTAATTTTAAGTTTATTACAATAAGTTTATAATCTATAATGTTATAATGTTTTGGTTCGAGTATTAAGTAAGAATCAAGTAACAAACAGGTAGAGTAGACAGTCTGTAAACACCGCCACTACCCGTCTACTCAATTACAACCCATTAAAACACGAACCGAACTTGTACTGTCCTTGGCTACACAGTTCCAACAAAATTAAACCAATACTCTCGGACGATATTTTTCATTTACATTTTTAGTTAAGAGGAATTCGAAGATTGTGAAATGAAGACGGACGGACGGACGGACGGACGGTACCAATAATTCACCTATGCTAACTATCAACAACCAACTATAAAGAGAAACTAAAATTACACTGGAAATAAGATAGAGTTTAATTACTTGCGATAAGAAAGACGAAATGCTAACGTGTGTTTAATAAAGCGTCACGGCCTGAGTGTAAGGTTTGCGGCACTCATTCTTATAGAACTTCTGGTACCGTCTAAAACCTTTACTATTTATAAATGTAAACATATAATAACTGTATGAGGCAAATCAAAGTAAATATTTATTACATTATTCAGAAACTTTTGAATATTTTCTTAAATATTTTTTTTTTTACAAAACGATTTAAAATTTAATTCGTATGGATATATTAGCCCAATAATATGATGCCTCCGCCACGCCAGGGCCAATGGTCTTCCTCCCTAGTGGCAGGTTTGTGCACCAGCGTCTTCTTATCTGTTGTCGCAGGAGTCGTGGTGATGATTATTACTTCAAGCTGAACAAATTATCCCACACGTGAGGCATAACTCAAGATAAACTCATTAAGCTCCAGTAGTTGGCCCCCCTATACCCCTAACCTACCCCCCTCCTGTCCTCAATCACCCTACCCCAACCCCCTACCCCCACCCCTAACCCCCTACCCCAACGCCCCTACCCCGGCCCCCCCTACAGCCCCCTACCCCCATCCCCCTACCCCATCCCACAACCCCCAGCCCTTTCACCACCCCTACCCCCAAACCCCTAATCCCCAACCCCCAACCCCTAGCAGCCCCTGCCTGACCTCTGCCCCAGAGCCCTACCCCTGACCCCCTACCCCCGGCCCCTATACACATCCCTGACCCCTACCCCAGCCCCAGCCCCTAGCCCCAAGAGCCCCTGCCCCTGACCCCTGCCCCCAGCCCACTGCCCACCCCTGCCCCGGCCCCACCTGACCCCTACCCCTGACCCCCAGCCCCCCTGGCCCAGCCCCTGGCCCAGCCCCCTGCCCCCAGCCCCCTAGCTTGACCCCTGCCCTGACCCTGACCCCCTGCCCCCAACCCCTGCCCCCGGCCCCTGCCCATCCCCCAACCCCCCTACCCCCAACCCCCAACCCCTACCCCGGCTTTGGCTCCAGCACAAGCAGCCTGCTTTTGGCATTTCCTTCCATTTTTCCTTTCGGCTGTTTTGGCACACTTTGGCACCACTTTTTGCTGGCTTTTGGCTTTGGCATTTTTGTTTGGGTATACTTTCTTGGATAGGAGGAGAATAAGTGCTATATGACATGAAAAATGTGTTTTAAAAGAAAGGGAAATTGTGTTATACGAGAATGAAATATGGAGGGAGGGAGAGCGCCGCAGGTGGCACTAGTGGCTGGCATAAAATATTAAGATTACTACCAGTCTGACTTCTCTCATTATCTGTCCAATGAGGCGGAAGTGTGAATCATTTCTGTTATTAATGAATCTTTCTGTCTTACTTAACACACTGACGTATACAATATTCCATGTCTGATGAATGTAATTTATTTCCTCTTAATGGAATCTGTTGAATTCCATTAAATTCCCGGAACTTTTCATGACGCCTCATTATAATCGAGTTAACTGGATTAGATGTTTCTGGGGCGTCCGAGAGATGTTGTCTCCACTACACACTACAGTTACCGATAAACGCTTAACTAACTTTAATAAACTCATTTTTACCTCTGTTGTATTGTCATGATTTTTCGATAAATTTTAATGTGGGTTGAATGATGTCATTAATGTGTGATCAAGGAAGACTTTTATTTACCTAAGCTGTGACAACCACCCATAACTCTTTTTAATGTTATATTGCGAACTGGAAAAAATATGTTGTTTTTGAATGACTTATGCTAGTTTTGTGTCGGCATACTGAGCTCGATATATGAAAGCTAATGCACCTACCTCGGTAAATGAAGCCATAACCACTTCTTAATTAACCCAAACATCTAAAAATATAGTATCCTGTGTCATACAAGATCGTCCTAACGCTATAGTAAATATATATAAACTAGGTCTCATATATACATCAAATAACCACATTATATTGTTTGTCTCATGCACTATACAATCAGAGAAAGTATCTTTACGGATGGGTCCAATGAATTTCAAAATGAACACTGCGACTCCTGTTGTTTCGGTAGGGTTGTCTAAATCCTTCATCCATTGTGGCATATTGTGCATATTGTACAGATATAAACCTCCTGTAAATACTCATACACCTACCTTATAGTTAGAGTGTAAACAAACATTAAGAAGGGACGAGAGGCTAGACAACATCTCGAGCCTTCATCTACGTAGGTAACACACTGTAAACATACACACACAGCGAGAATATATTTCATGTTATCTGGGAGTGAGTGTGGATGCTGTCACCGGCAGTTCAGTCCACCACCACACAGATGAAGAAAATCCTGCCACAGTGTGTGTTTATACTGAGACAGCTGCTGTAAACCTCACACACATTACTGTCTTGAAAGCTCTCTCCAACCTCCCTTCTCCCTCCCTACCTCCCTCCCTCCTTCCCTCCCTCTCCGCACCTCCCCCCGTCTTCCCTCTCCCTGCCTTCCTCTCTCACTTTAACTAAAATAAAACATTCCTTAAGTTATTAGTAGTCTGAAGTTCACTCAAGATGACGTGTGGTGATTAGATATCATTATATTACGTGGAAAATTGATAGTTCACCGTTCTCCAGGCACTAAAACTTTATTGATTTCCATTTATGTAAACAATCTTGGCCTTTAAACATAATTTGATATGACATTTATGTTGACAATTACTTGCATCTTTATTCAGTTTTGAAGGTACAGTTGCCTCCATGTATATCGAGTACAGTGGCTGGCGTGTTTTGTGAGATGTGGCACCACCGCCCACCAGACAACAGAGAGAGGCCAATGACGTTCTACTTGGTAATCTATATTAAAACTATAACATGAAGGAAATACGTGAATTCACAGAGGGGGGACTGCTTATTTAGTGGTCTGGTTACTATAGCGGGACTAGTTCTACCCGTTCTGCTAGTGTTACTACGATGGAAACAAACAGTGGTATACGAGTGTGTGATAAAGAGATAATCAATCAGTCTCTATATTAAATAACTAAATGATATAATTGTCATTCTGTCACAACTTGTATATCACAATTTCATTATTTACCTGCACCATTATATACGGTAAAATACTCTTACTTAATGATTACTATAAAAATATTTAATGTATCAAAAACTATTTTAATCACGTAACTTCAACTCGATTGACAGGAAATGGGGCAATAAGTGACGAAATTAATCGAAAGTAACTAAAAAAAAAAAATAGTAACTGTTGTATTGAGTAGCGTATAGAGTCCTACAGCGCTGTGGGTGATGGTTCAAAGGAGAGCCATCAGTGTGAGAGTAAAATTGACTAAACATACATTAGTTGATTGCTTAGGTGTACATTTAAGCATTGGGATGGGAGAGCCAAGGCCAAGATAGTTTGGTCACTTGGTATGAAGAGAGGAAGGGGAGGCGATCAAAAGAGCCTAGAGGGAGTTGATCAGGAGGA
>NW_024718583.1:0-11577 GCF_018991925.1 Homarus americanus
CAAAAGATCGTGAATCATGAGTAAATATCTATAAAATATTACTCATCCTCAACAAAAACAAACAAACCTGAATAAAGACAGTGACTCAACACCCAATAGTGACTTGAACGTAACAATAACTCGTAACTATGACTGATCCAACTACGCAATAATGAGTCATATAGTTAATCTAGTGAAGGTAATTGAGTCGGTGAATAATTATAAGAGGTAATAGAGACTAGTAAGGTTCAATTAGTACATAGTAAAGTACAATGAAGTGTAATTTGTGTGTTAATGTACACCTCGTGGGTGATAATTACTGTACTAAGGTTGGGTTTTTATTGTTCTTAGTTTACACGAACGAATGAGTACTTGAAAGTGTACATTGAGTTCACCTGCAGTTGTGATGTTCTGGTAAACTTTCTATAGTATACTTTCGTGAAGTTCTGGTACATTGAGTCCTGCTTAGTCAAGTATTCATAGAGAGAGTGAGTCAGAGAAAGAGAGTGAGTCAGAGAGAGTGAGTCAGAGAAAGAGAGTGAGTGAGAGAGAGAAAGAGTGAGTGAGAGAATTAAATAAATCAATTGACTGTAACAACTTCCTAACAAATTTGTAGGAAAAGAGAGAAATGAGGAATATACAGATTATAGAAATATTTTGGTACTTGAGAGAGAGAGAGAGAGAGAGAGAGAGAGAGAGAGGAAAATAAACAAATAATTAAAAGGAAAAATCGAAACAAAGAACGAAGAAAGATAACGATAAAAAATAAAATAATTACGAAAATACTGATAAAAAAAATATAAATTGAATCAAAACACAAAATTGTAGAAAAAAAAATACGATGAAAAAATATCTAGCTAAACAACCTTTGACCTATTCATTTCTGTGACTCTTCAGGGTCAACTTTTCCATAACATTTTAGTCCAGAGAAATTATTTTATTCTTCCTTGAAATAAACAACTATAGACAGGTTGAGATGGTATTAGTGGATGAGAAGAACACCAAGAACACCAAGAACACGAAGAACAAGAACACGAAGAACAAGAACACGAAGAACAACACGAAGAACAACAAGAACACCACTCTCCCTTCCTCCTTCATTGTTATTAGGCGTTGGGGAAATTTGATCTCAGGGGAATATGAAAAATAATCAGAGGCTGAGATTTGATTAGTGGGTGCCCCTCTGTGTATAGAGCTGTGGTGTAGGGGGGGTGGGGGAGGGGGAGGGTGTGGGGTGGGGGGGGGTGGGTGGTGGAGGGAGGGTGTGGGGTGGGGAGGGAGGGTGTAGGTGGTGGAGGGGGTGTTGGTGGGGAGGGGGGAGGGGGTGTGGGGTGCAGGAGGGAGGGGGTGTGGGGTGGGGGAGGGGAGGGGGTGTGGGTGGTGACTGTGATGTGGTATATGTCTGTCTGTGTCTTTCTATCTGTCTTATTTTATCTATTTTTTTCTGTATCTCTCTGCTGTCTATTCATGTCTTCTCTCTCTCTCTCTCTCTCTCTCTCTCTCTCTCTCCTTTTCACATTATATCATCACATTACAACGTGTTCACTGTTAAAAGCTGATGTCTTATCGTTAATGCTGTCGAGTGTCGAGTGTTAAGTGTCTCTTGTTAGCTGTCGATTAGCTTCCTAGTTTAGCTGACTGTGTAGTGCTGACTGTGGATGTGTAGCTGAGGACACCTTTGTAAAATAAAGATAACTTTTTGGTAATTCGTATGTAATGTCATGTCATGTCATGTCATGTCATGTCATGTCATGTCATTTCATGTCATGTATATTCAAGTATACATAATGTGTATTATACGATCAAGCTGACTTGATTCCACTGAAGCCGTTTTTAGCTATCTCAACGTAACCAAACTTTACCTAAATTAAGTTAGATGATGTTAAGATTAGATTAATTTAGCTTGGTATCATTAGTTTATCGTCTATATTTTTGTTTATCCTCACGTTACATTAGGGTCCTCATGTTACATCAGGGCCCTCACGCTACATCAGGGCCCTCACGTTACACCATGGCCCTCACGTTACATCAGGGCCCTCACGCTACACCAGGGCCCTCACGTTACACCATGGCCCTCACGTTACATCAGGGCCCATACGTTACATCAGGGGCCTCACGTTACATCAGTGCTCTCACGTTACATCAGGGCCCTCACGTTACACCATGGCCCTCACGTTACATCAGGGTCCTCACGTTACACCAGGGCCCTCACGCTACATCAGGGCCCTCACGTTACACCATGTCCCTCACGTTACATCAGGGCCCTTACGTTACATCAGGGGCCTCACGTTACATCAGTGCTCTCACGTTACATCAGGGCCCTCACTTTACATCAGGGTCCTCACATTACATCAGGACTCTCACGTTACACCAGGGCCGTCACGTTACATCAGGGCCCTCACGTTACACCAGGGCCCTCACGTTACACCAGGGCCCTCACGTTACATCAGGGTCCTCACATTACATCAGGACCCTCACGTTACACCAGGGCCGTCACGTTACATCAGGGCCCTCACGTTACACCAGGGCCCTCACGTTACACCAGGGCCCTCACGTTCCATCAGGGTCCTCACATTACATCAGGACCCTCACGTTAC
Source organism: Homarus americanus (assembly GCF_018991925.1). NCBI lineage: Eukaryota > Metazoa > Arthropoda > Malacostraca > Decapoda > Nephropidae > Homarus > Homarus americanus. Next base: position 2,577 of record NW_024718583.1, read on the forward strand.
ACCAGGGACCTCACGCTACATGAATGCTCCTCTTAGCTCTCCCTGGAACCGTGAGTAACGGAAGACCGAGTCCATCCATAATCGTCCACTCATATCGATGTTTCCAAGTACAGTATTGAGTTTATCTACCGTAACATTACTTACTCGGGTGGTCATGGCAGCTAAATTATGATCCAGTCCATTTTGTTAAGCTTTATATACTTTTCTAGGAGTTAAAGCTTAAGCTGATCCCTAAAGACATGGGAGCTTAATTATAATCCAGTCCATTTTGTTAAGCTTTATATACTTTTCTAGGAGTTAAAGCTTAAGCTGATCCCTAAAGACATGGGAGCTTAATTATAATCCAGTCCATTTTGTCTATTTTTTTTTTCAGGGAGTTAAAGCTTAAGCTGATCCCTAAAGACATGGGAGCTTAATTATGATCTAGTCCATTTTCTCAAGCTTTCTATACTTTTCTAGGAGTTAAAGCTTAAGCTGATCCCTTAAGAAATACTTTTAAAACTGTTTAATGAAGGGATATATTGCTCATTTGGTAGTTATAAACACGAAATGTCTCCAATGAACCTTTTCTGGCTTGGGAATGGAGTCTGCAGGGTCTGGATTCCAGGCGATTGGCGAGATAATCCTGGAATTGGCGATATAATCCAGGAATTGGCGAGATAATCCTGGAATTGGTGGACAGGAGCTTCCCAACGCGCCAGGAATCCTCCATGATATGTACGGTTCTTAACCTACCTAAGACTCAATAACTACCTTCACTTGTGTTACCGTTGTGTTGCTGTTGAAATGATTACCTAGGAAACTGAGAGAGATTAAGCTAATCCAGGGATATAAAGGGATTAACGATATGAGAAAGACAGACAGACAGACAGACAGACAGACAGACAGACAAAAAACAGACAGACAGACACAGACACACATACAGAGACACACAAAGAGAGACAGGTGTAAGACATAGACATTTATACATTACTCAATATTTATAGTTAGCCATAAAAAAAACGAAGATTTATGACCCCAATAAGGTAAGTGGTAACGAAGTCTTGAGAGACAGCGAGACAATTAGAGTCTTCGTAAAAATAAGTGATGTTCTCGGTAATTAGTGAACATGAAGGTCTCGTTACACCTTTTATTACTGCTCGGAATTACCCGCTTAAGCACCAGGTAATTGTAAGATAAATTAACTAGATGAAGGAAAAGTTTCATTATTTTCTTATTATTATTTTCTGTAAGTTTTGTTTAGATAATAATAAAAATAATAAGCCAGTCCATTTTGTCATTCTAAATAAACTATATTTTATTTACGAGTTTCATAAAGATAACAAAATAAGTTCTAGTCGATAGTATTCCTAGAGAGAGAGAGAGAGAGAGAGAGTCGTACATATAATCGCTACAGAATTAGGAAGAGGGAGTAACGCTATTGCATGTTTTCAAGTCTCGTGGTAGTATATGTGTCTTAAACTGTATACATAAAGTCAGCATCATCTCTTTTAATGTCATGGAGCTGTGATTGTCTGTTACCTGCCGACACACGCGTTTAAACCTGATGGATCATGTACCCACAGGAGGCAGGATGGAACAGGATGGAAAGGGTGGGAGAGGAGGAGGTATCGTGCTTCCCCATCCCTCGCTGACAACTGATTCATAAGCCAGTCATACGCCCTCAGCTCTCTTCGTTTTACCGGTCTCATTTGAATATAAATTGTGCCCGTGTGTGAGGCAGAGGGTAGTGGTAGTGTGTGTGTGTGTGTGTGTGTGTGTGTGTGTGTGTGTGTGTGTGTGTGTGTGTGTGTGTGTGTGTGTGTGACAGAAAAACACTCACTTAAACTCTACAGTATTTTTATAGATGTATTAAGTAAAGACACAAGAATAAACAAAGAAAATTATCAGATTAAGATGAAAATCGTAATATTTTCCATTTCAGTCTAAGTCTTCGGTCGGTAATAACATAATTTTCCCTTAACAAGTAACTCCGTTTTCTTTTTCCTATGCCTCCTACATCTCTATTCCCCTCTCATGCTGCCTACGACCCTTGCTTCCTTTCATACTTCCCTCCCTCTCTCTTGTTTCTAAAATTTGTATTCCTCCACCTACTAATACACCCCCACCACCACCCACCTCTCCCACCAACCACTCTTCCCCCCTCCCCCACCCGCCCCCTACCACAGCTGTTAACCACTTGCAATATTCGTTGAGAAAAACTCTTTTTTTTATGGTGGGGGAACATTTTGCTATTTTGTTGTTCATTGACTGAGTATGGCCATAGTAAACTGGGGAAGACAGAGCAGACGGGGAATAAGATTGTTTTAAATAACATAAAAAACAGATTAAATTCTACCATATATGAATTAGTTTCCAGTATTTTTTATCATGAAAGATTGTAAATAACAATTGGATTATTGACAAAGAAAAATATTGAAGTGTTTTAATGGTCTTGTGAAAGTTAAGGGGAATAGGTATGTATGTAGATGAAGATATGTTTATGAGTAGTTTTTGCTAGAGAACCTGAAAGAACATATAGAGAAATTATGTAGTTTAGTGACTTACATATTCAACTGGGTGTTGGCTCTCTTAACGGCGATACTGGTGCCAAAATGTACGCATGATTTTTCCTGTAGTGTCCGTGGGGATATACAAACATACAGACGGATTAAAAACAGGTATTTTATCGTTCCTGTAGGTGGTAAGGTAAAAAAAATAAACACTCGTAAGATGGTTAGCTGCTGAGGGAAAACTAAAAACAAACTTGGGTCAAAATACACTGAAACAAGACTAGTACAGGGAAGACGTTCAGGAAGCGAGGCGGAACAAGCTAAGGATGGACCCTGTTAATCCACGTAGTAGCCTTAACAGGGGATAGATTAAGGAAGGAAGGAAGGAAGGAGGTTTGAAGGATATATGAGATTAGGATGGGAGTGGTGGGTGAAGTGAAGGAGTGTGTGGTGAGAGGGTCTGGACAGGTCGGTAGGATAGATGGCCAAAGGCTAACCGTGAATAACTGAGATGAACGGGCATGACAGTATGGCAAGATCCAGTGACAGCATGATAGAGTCGACCTCTGAGTGCAGTAGACGATCCCAGTGAGTACGGTATCTTAAGCTCTAGAGTACTATTTCATTGTACTCAAATAGCCTGATAAATAAGGTATCTAAACCCCTTTAGTACGATGCCAACCCCTGAGTACAGTGGAATAGTCCAATGAGTAAGGATAATTTTAATCCATTGAGTATGATAACTTAATCCATGGGCGATGACTGTGTTAATCCTATGAATATGTTATCTTAACCCAGTAAGTGCTAGATTAATTCATCGTTCTGAAGGGGTTAAGTCATCATCCTCAAGGGGTTAGTCACCGTTCTTAATAATAATAATAATAATAATAATAATAATTATAAACGATTTAAACTATTCTTCTTCTTCCACTTGTTTACCTGAGTTATCTTTAGTGACTCTCTTATCTGTTATTCTTTTACATTTTTTCTTATTTCCTGACACTTATCATGATAATTACTTTAGAGAAAATGTGGCGTGTGTGTGTGCGTGTGTGTGTGTGTGTGTGTCCAGGACTTTACATCCTCACATAACTCATGTTTGAGGAGGAGGAAGATGAAGAAGAGGAGGAGGAGGACGAAGAGGAGGAAGAAGAAGAGGAGGAGGAGGAAGAGGAGGAGGGACATAAATAACGAGAAGGAAAGTATAAATGACTGAGTGAGTGACCGTAGACAATACCAACATGATCAAGGGCTCGTATGAGTGACCGCGTACCTCACAAACCGCACTGACTGGACTATCTACACGTGTGAGTGACCAACTGGCCATGGAAGTAGGTGAGTGACTCCTTTAGTCAAGCAGAGGGAGAAGGGGAGGAAGATAAACAGTGATCAACAGCGAAAAACTTCATTGGTTCGATAGGTCCTCCTGCAGCTATGAGGTCGAGGTTTAATGGCATCTGAAGTGAGCTGTGCTAATTGAGTGTTACTCTTTATTGGCTTTATAACCTGAGTCGGGCTTGTTGCGTACAAGATCCACTCGTATGTGGGTAAAGCTGGTCGCTGATTGGTTCATACACGACCGTGATGTCAACTTGTGTCCGTCCCACTCTCTGGTAAAGTAAGATTTTCTGTTAGGTTAGGTTAGATAGGCTACGATAGGTGTAGGTTGATTAGTTAGTTGAGGTGTGGTGTCGAGTGGGTACGGCTCTTGTCTCTTGACCTGAGGGTCGCTAGTTCAATCCGTCATCCCACCACACACACACACTCAGCTTTTTTTTTTCTCTCTCTCTCAGCATAGTTATTTTAGGAGAAATGACTGAGTGTAACCTAAAAAAAAAATCTAAATTATATGTGAATATCAGTTCTGAATTTTAACTTGTGTAGCTATGACGTTCTGAACTCACATAGTACCACTAGCAGTTATGGAAATCAATTAATTTTTCTCAAAGGTTTCATGGAACAACTTTTTTTTTCTCGGGTTTATTTAAAAATAATTCCTCGTGATATCTATTTTTCACATCAGTTTGTTTCAGTTTATTCTGATATATATTCGTATTTATTTTATTTTATTTTATATGCTATTTTTTATTATTTTTATATATATTTTGTCTTCAATTTTTATTCATTAATTTTTTCTCCGTCGGTTATTCACTATTTTTTATTATTTTTCTTTATTTTTTTCTTTCCTGGTTATACATATTTTACATCTAATAATATCCTTCTACTCTTCATTCTTGGTTATTCACGTTATATTTACATTAATTTCCTTCCATTCTTTCATTTTTTCCTAGTTAAAGACGCGTTTTTTCCCATTTACGTTTATCCAGTAATTTATTCATATCAAAGCTGTTTTTCCCCAATTTGTACTTTTCTTCCTCACAAAACATTCTCAAACTTGTCCCCAGTTCATACAGTTATTTATGTCTGTGTAATCTGTAATTTTCAACACATATTTCTTGCTAGTAAATCGTGAATGTTAATCGTCTTGTCAATTATTTTTTTTGCTTCAGTTAATGGTTTCCTAAAATGTATATATAATATCTATATTTTTTTATGGAGTCTTTTCCGTATATTTGGGTCATATACTCTCTCTCTCTCTCTCTCTCTCTCTCTCTCTCTCCACCCATGCAAGTACATAATTAATATTTTATACTGCAGCGTAGACCATAACTTACAAAACCATTGAAGCGTTGGAATGTAAAGTACAGGACATATATTGAACTTTCGTGTGTGAGCAGTTTAGAATGGGTCAATGTCATGAACGTGAGCACTGGTGTGTGTGTGTGTGTGTGTGTCTGTGTGTGTGTGTCTGTGTGTGTGTGTTTTGTGTGTGTGCGTTTTGTGTGTGTGCGTGTGTGTTAGCGTTACTGGGTCACTCGGTTAACGTTAAAAGCTGTCAGTAAAAAAAAAACGAAGAAAAACAGTAAACATTCAAACACTTTCTGGTAATATTCTCAGTGGTTATAATGAGAACCGGTCTTGAGTGAGAGAGAGAGAGAGAGAGATGCACAGGTAGACAGGAAGAGCAACATAGGTAGATATCAGAGAGAGAAAAAGAAAATACGAAGAAAGCAGTAAGAAGGGCGAAAGAAAAAATGAAAGAAAACAAAAGATTAACAAAATTAAACTCTCCAGGTGCTTGATCTGAGACAAATTGTTACAAACGCCATTAAATATGTGGGATTGGCTTACTCACATTAGGAACAATTCAATGAAACTTGGAACCTTCCCTTCCCTTTCCTCCCCCCCCCCAAAAAAAAAATCCCATATAAATCTGTTTTTCTATCTTTCTTTCTCTCTTTTTTTCTCATTTTTGTTCTTTTCCTCAGTTATTGTTTTTCTTTTCTCTGATTTTTCCTTCTCTATTTTTTCCTTCTTTCTCTCTATCTCTGTGTTTTTTTCTTCACTTTTTCTGCCTCTCCTCGTTCTTCTCCTTTCATCTTTTATTCTATTTCTCTCTTGTTTGTTTTTTTATATTTCATTTTTACGACGTTCAATATTTTTCTCCCTTTCTTTTTATTCTTTCTCCTCTTCCCTCTATCTTGCACCTGTTAATTTTGTTTTCTCTCCAGTTATCAATTCTCTAACTCATTTTTTGCCTCTTGTCTCCATCCTGTCTTCCTTCTCGTTTCACCAAATCTTCCTCCTCTTCCTCATACTGCTCTTGCCGCTGATCTTCCTCCTCCTCTTACATTTTCTGTTTCTCCTCCTGCTCCATCATCTGTTTCTCCCCCTCTTATTCTATCTTCCGTTTCTCCTCCTCCTCCGTACACAAGCCTCAACGCCTCCGTCAGCTGGTGGTAGGTCTCTGCAATTTCTCGTCCTGAAACACACGACAAATATCCACGGAGCCTCATCGTAGCGACCACCACTAGCGCCCTGAAGTCCCTCTCCCCCTCTCTAACCCTCTCCCTAGCCCTTTCCCCTCTCTAACACTCTCCCTAGCTCTCTCCCCTCTCTAACCCTCTTCCTAGCCCTCTCCCCTCTCCCCCATCAGTCTAGCCCTCAATACTAGCCCCTCTTACTTCCTCAGCACTCTCCATAACCCTCTCCAAAACCTCTCTATAGATATGACTTGTCCCTCTCTCCATCCTCACTCGAGCCCTTTCCCCAGCCCTTACTCTAACCCCTCTTCTCAGGCCTCACTTTCTCCTGTAGCCCTTCTCTCACTCCTCATTTTACCCCTTTTCCACGGCCCTGTTTCCCCTTCACTCAGCCCTTTCTTTCCCTTATCCCACTCACTTCCTTTCCTTAGTCCTTAACCCAGGTCGCCTCTCTCTCTCTCTCTCTCTCTCTCTCTCTCTCTCTCTCTCTCTCTCTCTCTCTCTCTCTCTCTCTCTCTCTCTCTCTCTCTCTCTCTCTCTCTCTCTCTCTCTCTCTCTTTACAGTTCCTCCAGCCCTTTTCACCCTTAACCTCTTCGTAGTCTTCTCCTCGCCCTCTCTGGGTCTTGCTAATCTCGACCTTTTGATAGATTTAAGAGTAAAGAATAACCCCTCTAACAGGCCTCGTGTCTAGTCGTTGTTTCGTGTCTAGTCGTTGTTTATTGAGTATTATGTAGATTCTGGTCGTGCGTAGTGAGGGTGGACATCAAACTACAATGGCACATCGACTTGGTTCACTTTCAGCTGACCGTCGCTCCTCTGTTCAAGGTTTTTTTTTTTTTTTTACTGTACTAAACTATAGGACGTAACCTAATGCAGCGTTTGACACGAGTTGTACATCATTATGTTCCCTCTATGTAAAGATAAAAGACTTATTTTAGCGGATTATTGCCGACCAGAGGTGTGCTGTGGCTGAGTAGATACAATTCTCGCTTCATATTCCTAGGATTATTGGCTTGCACTTAGTGGATTCCCAGTTCACCCATCTGTGAATTGGTACCTAACTTTGCATCTGGGGAAAGTGGGTGATTTTTAGTATACAGTGCCGGCCATGATGGTTCTTTCGTGCTAAAAAAAAACAGGATTAGTTATTAGTGTGTTGTATCCGTGCTGTTATTTTTACCCCCAGTGAATATTTTGAACATAGAGAGAATAAGACAATAAATGAATATATAAAACACAATACACATATGAAGAAGAATCGTGAGTTGTGTGTTTAGTTCTCTCGTGTGTTCAGAGTCATGTAGCGTAGGAGACCGTCCAGTTGTACCCGGTAAAGTTCCCTTGTAAAGTTTAGGGCAAAGTTAAAAAATATTAAGTTAATAATTATGCTATTTATTTATATTTTACAGTGTGATTATTTATATGATAGTTCTTATTTACAGTCAAGTTTAAATTTAAAAAAATATATAAAAATGTATATAAATTATCACTTTATCGAAATTTTATCTAAATTACCTGATATATTAATTTATTTATCGCCGGAAGCTTTTAGTTCGGTGGTCTGTGTGTGGGTTTTATTTTACCAGTATATCAATTACTAGTGTTTATCCCTACTGTAGCGGCAGAAGTTCATGAGAGACCTTTAATGGCTCAATTTGTCGGCTTATTTGTCTCGTATTTTTCTGTCAATAGTTCAGCATTAGTAGACCGAGTACTTTATATCGATGACTGCACCTTCGACTATGACAATTTATTTTTGTATTATTATGTTTTCATTTCTTTTTTTGTGTGTTTAGTCTCTCTCTCTCTCTCTCTCTCTCTCTCTCTCTCTCTCTCTCAATTATTCCACACGTCTCACTCTTAACACTTTACCTCTTCCTTCCCCTCCAACCGTACTTTTCCTTTCACTTCTTTCCTGCTCTCTGCATCCCACACACACACACACACATCAACAAGGGACACAACTTTTTATGACAGTTACCCCTTCCAAAAAAAATATATTGTTTTCTTTCTCTAATAGGAGGGCCAACAGGGGAGGAATGGTAGGACAATGGGAGGGAAGGGGTGGGGTAAAGGAAGGGAGGGGTATGAGAGAGAGAGAGGAAGGGAAGGGAAGGGAGTTGGTGCCGTCAGGTTATTCCATCTTTTCAACATTGAATTTTTACAATTTTTTTCCTAACTATTGAAGAGATTTATCGAACAAAGCAATTCAACTCAGTCTGCACCGGAATCAATGATCATTTGCATCTCTTGGCCATCAGACTCCTTCCTTCCACGATAAGTCTTTTTCTTTAGCGATTTTGTTCACTTTTTTGCAAAATGTACAAAAGGCAAAAAGAAAATTAGTTGGAGAGGAAGAAATAATTTAGAGTTTGGCTGGTGGCGAGATAGTTCCCCAGACAGACAGACCCTCCCACCCTCCCACCCACCCTCTCACCTGGCCACCCACCCACCTACCTAACCCTCCCACCCACCTACCTACCCTCCCACCCACCTACCCTCCCACCCACCTACCCACCCTCCCACCCACCTACCTAACCCCCTCCACCCACCTACCTACCCTCCACCCACCTACCTACCCTCACCCCACCTACCCCTCCCACCCACCTACCCTCCCTCCCACCCACCTAACCTCCCACCCACCTACCTGCCCTCACCCACCTACCTCCCACCCACCTACCTCC
>NW_024718584.1:0-7853 GCF_018991925.1 Homarus americanus
TAATAACACTGGTCTACAAAATTTTTTTTTTTTTTTCTGGCATGAAACCTTTTAACTGTTTTTTACTAACTTTATGGTGCTGAATTCAAATCTGATCTCAGATTTGCTCCATCACATAACGTGCCAGAATTTACTGCGCTACCAGAGATTGAGGATATAGACCGGAATTCACCTGTTTCTACTGATGAAGATGAAGAGACTGATCTATTCAAGCCATCTGGTGAAGATTGTGAAAAGCCAACGTTGTTTACTCAGTCAGAATTGAATGATCTGGACAGAGATCTTAATTTGCCAAAACCGTCTGCTGAATTGTTAGCTTCTAGGCTTCAAGAGAAACGACTCTTAAAACCTCCTTTTATCGCAACAGAGAAGAGCAACTGTGGAAGTACCTTCATTCATATGACCAGCTTGTTTTTTGTAATGATGTAGAAGGACTTCTTCTCTCCATGGGACTACCAGCATATGATAGTAAGGATTGGAGACTTTTTATTGACAGTTCTAAAAGGAGCTTGAAATGTGTTCTTCTTCATAACGGAAACAAGTATGGTTCAATTCCAATCGGACATTCTGTACAAATTAAAGAAGAGTATGAAAACATTAAGACTGTTCTAGAGAGGTTGCAATACCATGCTCATGAATGGTTAATTTGTGTGGACTTGAAAATGGTAAACTTTCTATTGGGCCAGCAAGGAGGGTACACAAAATACCCCCGTTTTCTGTGCTACTGGGACAGCAGGGCTACAGCAGACCATTGGGTGAAAAAGAATTGGCCACCAAGACATAGATTGACGCTTGGTGACAAGAATATCATTAACGATCCTCTGGTTGACAGGAAAAACATTGTCCTTCCTCCTCTGCACATAAAACTTGGTATCATGAAGCAATTCGTCAAGGCTCTTGATAATAGTGGAGAGTGTTTCAGATATATATGCTCAACCTTTCCAAGTCTTAGCGACGAGAGGAAAAAGGCAGGGATTTTTGATGGACCTCAAATAAGAACACTACTCAGAGATCCACACTTCCTTGCAACAATGACTGAGGCACAGGCAAGAACTTGGAATGCTTTCTCTAATGTGGTGCGGAACTTCTTAGGGAACAAGAAAGCGGACAACTATCAAGAAATTGTGGAAGAGCTGCTCTTGAGTTTACAAGCACTTGGATGCAGAATGATTATCAAGGTTCACTACTTACAGTTACTTGGACGAGTTTCCAGAAAATCTGGGAGAAGTGAGCGAGGAGCAAGGGGAGCGCTTTCATCAAGACATTAAAGTAATGGAAGAACGTTACCAAGGTCGATGGGACTCGAACATGATGGCGGACTACTGCTGGAGTTTGATGAGAGACATTCCAGAAGCTGTACATAAGAGATCGGCCAAAAAGAGGAAGTTTATGTAACTGTAACTTGATCTTAATACTTGCACTATTTCTACCGTACATTACTTGTTTTTTTCACCCTTCAATGTTACATTTAAATATTATATGTGCATTAACTTTCCAATTTGATATTAACAATTTTTGGTTATAGAAAAATACAAATTATAATGCTGAAAAAATTTATGTATACATGTTTAAACCGTCAATTTTGATCCAAAAGTTTATGTTTCCCAGCAAAAGTGCAATATGGTATATCTCAAAAACCTGATGTGATAGACAAAAACCAAAGTCATATTTGGATTTTGCACCCCAAATTTACTTAAAATCCGTTTAAAAACCTTGTGCCAGAAAAATTGTGTTGACCGGTGTAATTGTTGTACAGTGCAGTGTTAAGGAGTTACTAGGTCAGGAGAAGCTTGCCCAGAGTTCCTGTTGGTCAAGGAGCTTTCTGAGGGAGCGTGTGGTGAGGAACTGTTGATAGATGTTGCTGGTCCGGTAGCCGAGTGTAGAGTGACCTCCACGGTTTTCCAAGTTTAGAAGCTCCAAAAGTTGTTGGTAGCTAAAGTCAGGGCAGGGAAGATGACAGAGGAAGGAGCAGGAGGTTAGGAAGGGAATTGTAGTGGGAGAGATAGTGCCGTGACTTTACATGACTGCGTTTATTTGGTTAGCGCATTGCGCACGTATTTGGTTTTTGTCTGTGTTTGGTGTGTAATTCTCGGGTCACCACTCCTCTTTTTGTGTCAGTTCCAAGTTTAGAAGCTCCAACAGCTATCCCTGAATACGAATTCGCAACCTTTCGATTTACAACAGGTACCTACTTACTGCTAGGTGAACAGGGACCAAGGGGGCTAGGAAGAGTGTCCAAACAACTTCCGCCAGCCCGGGAATCGAACCCGTGACATCTTGCTTGCGAGGCAAGAGCGGTACCGCTTCTACCACAAGCGCCCCCCTCCCCGGCCAGCCGGGCCCGTATTTATGTGATTTAGAAACCTCAGGATTTGAGGCGCTCGAAGAGCGAGAGCCAATCACGGGGGTGGAAGCGTAAGGTGTGAAACTCTCTGATCCTGAGCTGGAAGTTGAAGGTCGAGACTAGGTCGGCAATCGTACCCCTACATCCACTGCATAGACCTAGTTTCTTGGCGTAGCTGGCTGTACGTTGATTGGCTGGTAGGCGCGCGGCCGGAGCTCAGTTAGGAGTTGTAGGGGAGAGGATCCACTACAATACTCCCCTTCCCCTCCGGGCGCGGCGGGAGACTGGATGTTGGCCGGGTTGCGTCCCACACATGATACATACCAGGCAGGTGTATGTACGACTCGGCCGCTGCGTGTGACGACTCCGTCTAGTGACACAGAACCTGTGGGAGAATCAGGGGGAGAAGGAGGGTTTTGGATTAGAGGAGGTTGTACAGGCAATGGTTGTTGTGCTTGTGTCGCTGCGGGGGCAGCGTCCTCATGGTCACTGGCTGGGATGACTGGGTCAGGGGCGACGTCAGAAGGAGGGTCCATGACAGGAGCAGGTTCTATGACGGGAGGAGGGTCTACGACAGGAGGAGGATGCATGACAGGTGCAGGTTCTATGACAGGAGGAAGGTCTATGATAGGAGCAGGTTCTACAACAGCAGCAGGGTTCAGGACAGGAGCAGGGGGTACCTGAGGGTGAAAAGAGGGTGCCCAGAAATGTCGTGGGCATGGTGTTGCTGCCGGTGGTAACTGCGGGTAGACTGGTGCAGGCGTAGTTTGTTGGTGGTGCTGCTGGGCCGGGGGCCCAACGGGTAAGGTGGCCGGTTTGATTCGGTCTATGCTGACGGTGTCATGTCTGCCATTCCGGATAATCGTCAGGAACTTCGCTGACCGGGTAACAACCTGGAAGGGTCCATCATAGGGGCGTTGTAGTGGATTGCGGTGAGCATCATGCTTGACGAAAACATACTCGGCTGTTAGTAGTGCAGGAGGGATGTGTTCAGGGCGTCGAAGAGGCTGGCGTGGAGCAGTAGCTCTGAATGCAGAAACTGCTTGTTGTAGCTTTTGGAGTAAGTCGTGACGAGCGGCAGGAGTGGTTTAGTGGAGGTCAGGAGGGAGTGAGAAATCCCCGGGGGAGGCGAAGGGGCTCACCTAGGGTGAGATCTGCTGGGCTACAGTCCATATCCTCCTTGTGTGAAGCACGGATGCCGAGGAGCACTAAGGGTAGCGCATCCGTCCAGCTGTAAGGGTCGTGCTGTGCCTTGAGTGCGTCCTTCAGCTGCCGGTGGTATGCGGTAGTGCGTTGCCTAGACGTGCCGAGGAACTGTAAGAGGCTGTGCCAGATTTGTGACTCAAACTGGGCTCCTCGGTCGGTGATGACGGTTGCAGGGCAGCCAAAGTGGGAAACCCAACCGGACATGAAGGCGCGGTCGGCAGACTCTGCTGTAGCATTGGGCATGGGAATGGCTTCTGTCCACCTGGTGAAACGGTGGATGCAGGTGAAGATGTAGGTGCTACCACAGGATGATGGAAGAGGTCCCACTATGTCGAGGTACACTACTTGAAAACGTCCTTTGGGTATAGGGAAGGTTTCTAAGGGGGCCCGTGTGTGACGATGTATTTTGGAGGACTGACAGGCCAGGCACTGGGCAGCCCATTTCTTAGTATCGGTCTTGATGCCGGGCCAGACGACATGTTGCGTGAGGAGGCGCTGGAAGACCCGCACACCAGGGTGGCTGAGACCATGGTTGCGGTCGAAAACAGCGCGGTGGTGGACGTGAGGCACGAACGGTCTAGGCTGCCCACAGGATACGTCACACCACAATTTGTGTTCGTGCCGGGAATTGGGAGTTCTTGGAGTGTGAGGCTTGAGGGAGATGTCTTGTATGCTGCCAGGTCTTCGTCATTCTCTTGAGCCGCGGCGAGCTGCCCGTAATCAATGGGCGGAGATGAGGGAAGAATGTTGGATATACAACGAGAGAGGGCGCCGGCGATCTCGTTGTGGCTGCCTTTAATGTGTTGGACGTCGCTGGAGAACTCCGAGATGTACGCCAAGTGGCGCAGGACACGAGGTGTATGTGACTGGGAGGCTGAAGTAAAGGCGTGGACGAGGGGCTTGTGATCAGTGAAGATGGTGAACTGACGGGCCTCGAGGAAGTGCTGGAAATGATTGACAGCCATGTATACGGCCAGGAGTTCTCTATCGAAGGCGCTGTACTTGAGGTGGGGTGGTTGGAGCCGTTGTGAGAGGAAAGCAACGCGCATGAGAATTCCATTGATCTCTTGCTGTAAGACGGCGCCCACTGCAGTAGAAGAAGCATCTGTTGAGAGAGTGGTAAGGGCGTTAGGAGCGGGGTGGGCTAGGAGGGTAAGGCGTAAGATGTGCTGCTTGATAGTGGTGAATGCCGTAACAGCCTCTTGAGTCCACACGAGAGGCTTGTGAGACTTCTTTGGGAGTCCCTTGAGAAGGTCGTAGAGGGGAACAAGGACGGTGGCAGCATTGGCAATGAAGCGGTGGTAGTAGTTGACTAAACCCAGGAATTCTCGGAGTTTCTTCGCCATTTCAGGTTTGGGGAACTCCCTAATGGCAGTTATCTTCTGTGGTAGGGGTTGTATGCCACTGGGTGAGACTCTGTTACCGAGGAAATCGATGGAGGAGGCTCTGAAGATGCACTTAGCAGGGTGAAGTTTCATGTTGTTGTTCTGCAGGCGTTGGAGGAGGAGTTGTAGGTGGTGATGATGCTCGGTAGGCGTCGAAGATGCAACGAGGATGTCGTCTATATAGATGGTGACATAATCGAGGTCGCGAAACATATGGTCCATGTACCTCTGGAAAGTCTGTGCTGCATTGCGTAGGCTAAAGCTCATGAAAGTATACTCGAAGAGTCCGAACTGAGTGGTGATGGCTGTCTTTTGGGTATCTGCAGGTGCTACTGGGATCTGGTGGAAGGCACGCTCCAAGTCGATCTTCGAGAAGATTGTCTTGCCATGAAATTTGTGGTGGAAGTCCTGGGCATGCGGAATAGGGTACCTGTCAGGTTTGGTGACGAGGTTCAGGGCTCTGTAGTCGCCACACACCCTCCAATCGCCGGATGATGGCTTAAGAACCATGTGAAGAGGCGATGCCCAGGTACTCTTTGAAGGACGAATGATGCCATCTTGCAGTAGTCTGTTGAATTCTGCCTTGGCTGCATTTAGGAGCTCAGGGCGTAGTCGGCGTGGGCGTGAGAAGACTGGATGTCCTTTGGTCTCGATGTGGTGGAAAATTCCCGACGTAGGTGGTGGGGTGAAGAGACCCTGGGTGAGAAAAGTTCCTTGAACTCTTCGAGCAGGGGGGAGAACTCGTTGGACGGCGAGAGACAGGTGATAGTGTCGGTGTCTTTGGCACGTGAACCCTGAATCTTGCTTGCTGTAGGCTCATGGATGAGGCGAAGATGGCTTGGATCGACGCCGAGCTTGTGGAAGGTGAGGAAGTTGAAGCCAAGGATGGGTTGAGACACGTCTGCGACCACGAATGACCAGCGCAGAGTCTTGGGAAGACCGAGGTCTAAGGCGAGGGTGCGTGCCCCGTAGGATGCGATAGGGGTACCGTTGGCGGCGAACAGGTCATAAGAGGGTTGCCTTGACGTGTCTTTTAGTGAGGGAGGGATGATACTGACCGATGAACCTGTGTCGACGAGGAATTTCGTGCCGGAGGTGCGGTCGGTGACGTGCAGTAGTGAGACGCCTGAAGGGACGGGGGCTGAGGCGCCTACCAGCCTCCCTTGTTGCCGTTTCCCGAGTAGGTGCAGTGGGGCTCACTGTTTTGAGCATTGGGGCCGTAACGCCAGTGATACCAGCAGAGGGTATATTCGTTGTGCTAGGGGCTGGCTGCTGTTTCCGGGGCAGGAAGGACGCGTCGGGACTTGTAGGGCGTGGTGCGTGAGTTAGGAACTGGCCCAACAGCGGGCATGGAGGAGCAGAACTGCTCTATGGTGTCCATCCTGTGGTTCAAAGTTTGCAACAGTTCCCTGATGTCTTGTGAGGTATTGCTCGGCTGAGGGGTGATGACCCGGCTTACAAGTTTGGAGGTAGGTACTGGTGTGGGCGTGGGGTTGTACGCGGCGGCAAGGCATGCAGCAGCGCACTCGTTGAAAATTCTGTCTGCCGCGGTTGCGTAGAGTTCTGGTGCCGTAGAGTACTTGTGTGGGTAGCATTTGTGCGTGAAGCTGGCGCAGGATAGAGTCAGGAAGTCTGTCTGTGTGCCGGGAGTTCAGCCTACACATCTCCCAGAGAAGTCCTGGAGTTGAGTTTCGGAAGATAGGTTCTGCAGGAGACTGGGGCGGGTCCGTTGGTAATGCGTTTTTAAGGCATCTCGCAGAGTGGTGAATTTGTTGTTCGCTGGAGGGTTGGAGATGGTCTGTGAGACTTGTGTGGCGACTTCAGTGGGCAAGGAACAGTGCAGGGCGGCGTACTTTTGCTCGTCTGTAGCTGTAGAGCCGATGAGGGTTGCTTCCACATGAACTAACCAGTCCTCTACATTGTGGTTGAAGGTCGGTAGAGAGATCCGTCCGTCCATTCTGTGAAGTGTACACGGTCGTGAGATGGTGTCGTAGTGGGGTGCAATGGTGTGGTTGGTGCCGTGTTGTAGTGTGTAGCAGTGGGTGCCGGAGTTATCGTCGTGAGGGAGTGTGGCAGGCACGTGGTGCGGGTAAGGCGGTCAGGCCCAGGGCTGGCAGCAGGCAGGACGATCTTCCCAGCTCCAGGAGGCGCAGAAAGCAGCAGGTGTTCACGGCCCAGGGAAGTCACCAAATTGTAGAGTACTGTTGTGGTGTGTGACGGCCGAGTTCTCTTCTCATTTTGCTAATCTCCACCATCCAAATATTCTTTCAGTTATTATTTTCCACACTTTATTTATTTATAAATACACTCTTATATTCTTGCACAAGTAATTCTCTTCTCAGTTATGTGCGTTCTTTATATTAAAACTTTCATGATGTATTTATTTAATAATTTCATGCCAAATGTTAGTGCCACAATGCAATATGTAATACGTCTTATCTTTCTTTTCTTTGCACCTCCAAGCTCCCTTTTCATTTCTCTACATATATTATATTTACTCAAAGCTCCTTAATGTTCTTACCTTCATGCCACTTGTTTTACTGCCCATTCTATATACATGGGTTAGTCTGGGGAACCATGTTATTCTCTAGGCACTTATTATATTTACAAAGTAGGCTGCCACTACTCAGACTTTGTTAGAAGACAAACATAACCATGGAAGCTTTGGGTAGTGTGGGTAGATGGTTAGGCACGTGACTAAGTATTATTTTCAGGAACCAATGTTTAGAAGGAGAGAGTGGCATACCTGTAGATTAACCAATATTGTCACAGTGAGTGGATAAGATGCATCTTAGATTCACTCAGACAAAACAGAACCGCAATTAACTTATTAAGTCACCAAACACTCCCCAAGAACTTATTACCTGGCTTAAACACCTCTGAATACTTCTTATTATCGTTTGGCCAGACAATTGTGG
>NW_024718585.1:0-6630 GCF_018991925.1 Homarus americanus
TGTAGGCCTGTCACTGTTTAGCGGGGTAGCAAAGGATCTCTTGAGTGAACGAGTGCTCCCGACAACTAAAACGACACGGGACCAGCATCAGCAGTGGGTGATCAGTTCTTACCACTCCGGTGCACAACCCCACATGTCCCGCGCAGCTAGTGAAACCCTCTTGCTAACAGGAAGCTAAAGTTTCTCTCAACTGTACAAGGTCTGATTGGCTCACTCCCTTCCGCTTTATGGACGCACTGGGAGTACACTGAGGCTATCTGAGTAAACTAATGGTCACACACTGAGACCGTGAGTCTAGGTCTCTAGGAGATACCTAGAGGAACATTTTCCCTCCCTTATTACGGGTGTAGTTAACACCATTCCTCAGACTGATATTATCTTGACGTGTGTAGTTTAATAGTTTCTAAATAATTTTGATAATATTGTTTGAATGTTTGTGCCATTAAGTGGAACCAGAGTGATACTGTGATTTGATTCTTTTAATGCCTCTAATTCTTCATAATTCTGATCTCAGGTATAACCTTGTTCCCCAGAGCAGTGGTTAGGTTAGGTTAGGAAGTGTACACCTGTTGGGGTGCTATAATTTTGTTGAGTGATATTATTTTGCTGAAAGCCCTTAGGGCCTATTCATTGTAGAGTATTTAATTTCTTATTTTTTAGTACCATTTCCTAAGTGACTGATATTATTTTGTGAAAGCCCTTAAGGCCGGTTCATGTGTGCAAACAACATTTCTTAATACTTCAAATTTATTGTTGCCTGTGTTTCTAATAATTTCTATGTCATGTATAACTTTTATTCCCCAGAGTAGTGGTTAAAGTTTAAGTTAAGAGGTGCGCATAGTGGTGTACCATTATTTGATTGTGTTTGTAGTGTTGGAGGGAATATAAGTGTCTAAATTTTACAGTGTGTCTCATTCATCTCAGTCACAGACGCTATCCTTCCACGGGTCACGGACAGTTCATTTTGTGTAGTAGATTTAAGTGTTCTTGTGCTGGTTCGGGATTTTTCTCAAAGGGGCGCTTCCACTGCCATTACCATCTATTAATTTTTAATAAACCCCAAGTCAGGTGAGAAATTAAAGTCCAGTAAATTCCGACCGGTTACAAATGGTAGCAGAGCGTAGTTTTTAATGTCGTGACTGATAGTACTGTGGTTGGGATAATGAACGCCATCATGTGTTGGTTAGCAATGGTAGGGATTGAACTCGCACTGATGCTCATCCTTGTGCCCGGACTGAGTTGGTTAGGCTTGACAGTAGAGATGTGTATGAGGAGGAAGAGAGACGGCCGCGGGACATTGGTGCAGCTGAGAGAGGAGTTCGGAGACCGAAAGAGGGATTATCAAGCACAGGTAAACAGGTTCAAGTGGGAGTCTCAGGCACACATTCAACGGTTCAGGGAGGAAACAAGGGGTGAATGTCAGGCACACGTCCAGCAGTCAAGGAAGTGTGAGGTCCACGTGGGAAATATAGGGGTACGTAAGTAGTTCAGAGAGGTTGATCGAGCCCTCCAGCTGAGAGACAAGACGAAGCCGACCGATTACAGTTTAGGGTGCATGGTAATGAGAAAAGGCAGGTCGTACGGGGTGAGTTGGAGGAGTTGTGAGTAGGGCAGAGGGGATTGGAGAGATGGTTAGGTCAGAGATGTGCGTTGAGTAGTGGTTGCTGTCATGAGCAGGATTGAGTTGCTGTCATGAGCGGGATTGAGAGTACGGTTGTAATGTCCAGGGCCTCACTAAGATGGACTGGTACATTGTCAGAGGGTTGGTCTGCCGGCATGAGGTTCGGAGACGTGGACTGAGTATTTTTTTGACACTGGTACCTCTTAGCTCAAGGGCCAGGCAAAAGGAGAGCATGTTTGTTTTGGACTGAGTATTGTTTTGACACTGGTTCCTCTTAGTTCAAGGGCCAGGCAAAGGAGAGCATGTTGGAGATGGACTGAGTATTTTTTTTTGACACTGGTTCCTCTTAGCTCAAGGGCCAGGCAAAAGGAGAGCATGCTTGTTTTGGACTGTGTATTTTTTTTGACACTGGTTCCTCTTAGTTCAAGGGCCAGGCCAAAGGAGAGCATGTTTGTTTTGGGCTGGTATTAATTTTGACATTGGTTCTCTAGTTAAGGGCCAGGCAAAAGGGGAGCGTGATGTTCTGGTTGGATTGAGTTGGGCTAGGAAGAAATGGAGTTGCTAGCTGCGAGTGGAATAGTACAGAGTTGAAGGTGGGTTTTAAGTTGTTCTCTCAGCACATGAGGGCAGTGCTGTCTTTTTTAGGGGGGTCGAGTGTTAGCGGGAGAGAAGAGAAGACGGGAATGCTGCATTTAGCAAAAGGGGTGAGGTGCAGTCCTTAGAACAAAATTTTAGGGGGGTCGTATGCATGTTTTCTCAGCACATGAGGACAGTGCTGTCTTTTTTAGGGGGGTCGATTGTAATATTCAGAAATTTCAGAGTAATTTCAAATGCCCCGCCATGAGTGATACTGAGCGTTCAAGGTCATCTGAGGAGAGGGAGCGCTGCCTGCTCGTAGCGAGAGACTGCGGAACTAGGCCTATATGATATTAAATGTAATTTACCGAATTAATAATGATGCGATTCATGAAGTTAAGGGACTATTATTGAATTTGAAATTATTATAGATCGTTTAGCAGTCTGAATAATGTTACAGGTGTCCCAAGGAGTTATTAGTTAGGCGGAAAATATATCACGTAGGCCCAAGCTAGCGCCGTGGGGAGACGCGACGCTGGCTAGGCCAGTCCCGGAGAGCATTCACACAGACAAGACGTTCCGCGCGTCCATCAGAAATAGTCACGTGGCCTAGTCACCTGTGCTGCGCTATTGCAGTATAACAAGTAAGTCTCATTCGATCTCAGACAGGGTTAGATAGGGCAGTGATAAAGTAAACTAGAGCTAACAGTGAGTTCATTTCAGGGTTTCCGTCAGAACCCACTTGATTGGAGTTGACCGGAGTTGATTGGAGTTGACCGGAGTTGATTGGAGTTGACCGGAGTTGATTGGAGTTGACCGGAGTTGACTGCGAGAGATTGACTGCCGTTGATGATTGAGGGTGGCGATTGTCGCCATTGGACCGATCAGTGTAGGCCTGTCACTGTTTAGCAGGGTAGCAAAGGATCTCTTGAGTGAACGAGTGCTCCCGACAACTAAAACGACACGGGACCAGCATCAGCAGTGGGTGATCAGTTTTTACCACTCGGGTGCACAACACCACATGTCCCGAGCAGCTTAGTGAAACCCTCTTGCTAACGGGAAGCTAAAGCTTCTCTCAACTGTACAAGGTCTGATTGGCTCACTCCCTTCCGCTTTATGGATGCACTGGGAGTACACTGAGGCTATCTGAGTAAACTAATGGTCACACACTGAGACCGTGAGTCTAGGTCTCTAGGAGATACCTAGAGGAACATTTTCCCTCCCTTATTACGGGTGTAGTTAGCACCATTCCTCAGACTGATATTATCTTGACGTGTGTAGTTTAATAGTTTCTAAATAATTTTGATAATATTGGTTTGAATGTTTGTGCCATTAAGTGGAACCAGAGTGATACTGTGATTTGATTCTTTTAATGCCTCTAATTGTTCTTCATAATTCTGATCTCAGGTATAACCTTGTTCCCCAGAGTAGTGGTTAAGTTAGGTTAGGAAGTGTACATCTGTTGGGGTGCTATAATTTTGTTGAAAGCCCTTAAGGCCTATTATTTGTGGAGTATTTAATTTCTTATTTTTTAGTACCATTTCTTAAGTGACTGAGATTATTTTGTGAAAGCCCTTAAGGCCTGTTCATGTGTGCAAACAACATTTCTTAATACTTCAAATTTATTGTTGCCTGTGTTTCTAATAATTTCTATGTCGTGTATAACTTTTATTCCCCAGAGTAGTGTTTAAAGTTTAAGTTAAGAGGTGCGCATATTGGTGTACCATTATTTGATTGTGTTTGTAGTGTTGGAGGGAATATAAGTGTCTAAATTTTACAGTGTGTCTCATTCATCCCAGTCACAGACGCTATCCTTCCACGGGTCACGGACAGTTCATTTTGTGTAGTAGATTTAAGTGTTCTTGTGCTGGTTCGGGATTTTTCTCAAAGGGGCGCTTCCACTGCCTTTACCATCTATTAAATTTTAATAAACCCCAAGTCAAGTGAGAAATTAAAGTCCAGCAAATTCCGACCGGTTACACATATATAAGGAAAACACACATACAAATGTGACAGCACAAAGTCCAGAGCTGCCTGTATCACTCTGACCTTCCTCTCCTTGAATTACTCAGAAGTTCTAAAACAGACCTGCATTTTTACCCGTTAATATTTCAGTGACTAAGCGCTGTCCAGAGTATCAAAAAGTCTTTTCATTTTGCAACGATTTATATGACCCTGACACAGTGATAGTTTACTATTGGTTTTTGTTTTTTGGGTAAATGTTGAAGGAATAAATATATTGAACACTTTTTTCTTCTACGTGTGTCTGTGAGTGTGTGTGTGTGTGTGTGTGTGTGTGTGTGTGTGTGGTGTGTGTGTGTGGACACTCGCAGTAATGTATACTCAGGGAAGTCTTGCCTTTAAAGAAGTGTTTCAGGTACTTTAGTTACCAGGATGATCCAAACTATTAAGCACCGGGCTAAGTATTCAGTGTGCTGCATCCGCACTGCTCCTAGCGAGCAACTAGGCCTCTGGGACACACTTTCACTGTTGTAGGCGGTGAATGGTCAAATGAGCTGGTCCTAATAGACTCCAACTTAACGTAACCATTAGTGTTGAGTCCACTCGTGATGGGGCCCGGGCCTAATGGTCAGATCATATTAGGTTAAGATAGTCCCATTAGGGCTGAGACCCGATGACCTGCATCATGGATTCAGAGAGAGTACATATCCATGTTCCACTTCCTTCATAATTTCACAAGTCTCACGCGGGGATGTCAGGCCACAGAATATTCAAGATGGGTAATTTTTAAACATATACATGACGTTAGGTGTTATGTTCTTCTTAGTTTGAATGACGTTTGTTAAAAGAACAGAAACATTGCACCCAATTTGGGGCACAGGCAAAGACTGAGGCACAACTTATATATATATATACATATATATATATATACATATATATATTGTTCCGACACTATAAACCCTTAAGGAATCCTTAAAAAAACAATGCTAATATTCTTTGCTTTTAATCTTTGTAATGTTTCACTGAAACGCAAGAGGAGTAGCAATATAAAACTTGCGGTAACACTAATAACAGTTGAGTCGCGAGATAGGTCTTACAAACTTCCAGCACAAGGCAAGTGACGCCACTTCTCCTCGTGGTGGAAATCCTTTGACTCTGTCGTCTCTGAATTGCCCCTCGACAATCTTGTCTTTCTCCACCGCCCGTGAAATTCAATCTCGAGTCGGTCGGAGAACCAGAAATGTGGCTGCAACGTGGGGTCAAAGACTTCAATTATTGGCAAAGGCTAGTTGAGTTCTGCCTCGGCTCCCTCAAGAAGAACTAAGGGCGTCTGCAGTGTCATCTTGTGGTGAGAAGCGTTGAAGGAAGCGACCAAGTCACTGAGCGATGGTATCAAGGGCAACCTAACCTCCTCAACCTTAAGAGGATGTTTTGCTCCCACACTATGACGAGACTTCTCAGTCCCGTATGACGACTCTACCTCAGTCCCGTATGACGACTCTACCTCAGTCCCGTATGACGACTCTACCTCAGTCCCGTATGACGAATCTACCTCAGTCCCGTATGACGACTCTACCTCAGTCCCGTATGACGACTCTACCTCAGTCCCGTATGACGACTCTACCTCAGTCCCACATGACAACTCTGCCTGTCTGTTTCTAATGGTTGGTTGTGAAGTATATCCTTGAAAACGCTTTTGAAAGTTCATGTTGATATCAGCTTGTAAAGTTTGACCTACTTGAATACACGTTTCGGGATGTGTACAGTGAAGTGTTTGGTTGGTCTTATTAGTTTCTGTTTAATACTAAAAGATCACTCGAACTTGATGAGGATTAAATTTAAATCCATAGGCAATATTTTATTATTTTTTTGAGAATAGTTAATTTGTAGGAATCTAAGTCGTTTATTAATGTTCAGTAAATAATAAAACGCAAGGAAAATAATTACAATCAGTAATGAATATGAGAAATCAGCCATACATCTCACACAATGTATATACATATGTGAGGACATTTGGTAATAACAAGAGATGGTATGGAAACTCTTAATTTGTCATGGTTGTTGGTGTTCCCCTCAACCTTATCGGTGACGTGTGATCTCGTCTGGTAGAAGCGAGTGACTTCTGTCCTCATAAAATTTAGAGTACGTTTTTTCGAGCTTGTACTCCTCACCCCGTTAGGGATATTAGAATTAGGAGAGTTCAGACACTTTCAGATAGATTGGCAAAACAAATAAGTATAAAGATTCATTTACGCGATGTAAGAATTTTATATAAGATAATCAGCCCATGCTTTCAAATATATATTTTTTTATCTGTAAAGGCCAATAAACTATCATGATCGCTTCCCTCACATAGAAAGAATCAATTTAGTTTTGATTCTTGACAAAACAAAGACTTTTCTAGACTAATGTGTATCCTCACAAAACACGAAACTATACAGTATATGGTAAAATAAATAATATATTCATAC
>NW_024718586.1:0-10000 GCF_018991925.1 Homarus americanus
CTGTTTTGGCAAATTTAGATCTCTGACCAGATCATTCAATTCTGACTGAGTAAACAACGTTGGCTTTTCACAATCTTCACCAGATGGCTTGAAAAGATCAGTCTCTTCATCTTCATCAGTAGAAACAGGTGAATTCCGGTCTATATCCTCAATCTCTGGTAGCTCAGTAAATTCTGGCACGTTAAGTGATGGAGCAAATCTGAGATCAGATTTGGATTCAGCACCTTAAAGTTAGTAAAAAACAGTTAAAAGGTTTCATGCCAGAAAAAAAAAAAAATTTGTAGACCAGTGTTATATGTTCAAAGTCCGCGTGTTATATGGACTAAAAATGAAGTATATATATATATATATATATATATATATATATATATATATATATATATATATATATATATATATATATATATATATATAACCGGTCGGAATTTACTGGACTTTATTTTCTCACTTGACTTGGGGTCTATTAAAGGTTAATAGATGGTAATGGCAGTGGAAGCGCCCCTTTGAGAAAAATCCCGAACCAGCACAAGAACACTTAAATCTACTAAACAAAATGAATTGTCCGTGACCCGTGGAAGGATAGCGTCTGTGACTGGGATGACTGAGACACACTGTAAAATTTAGACACTTATATTCCCTCCAACACTACAAACACAATCAAATAATGGTACACCAATATGCGCACCTCTTAACTTGAACTTAAAACACTACTCTGGGGAATAAAAGTTATACATGATATAGAAATTATTAGAAACTCAGGCAACAATAAATTTGAAGTATTAAGAAATGTTGCTTGCACACATGAAACAGGCCTTAAGGGCTTTCAACAAAATAATATCAGTCACTTAGGAAATGGTATTAAAAAATAAGAAATTAAATACTCTACAATGAATAGGCCTTAAGGGCTTTCAACAAAATAATATCAGTCACTTAGGAAATGGTATTAAAAAATAAGAAATTAAATACTCTACAATGAATAAGCCTTAAGGGCTTTCAACAAAATAATATCAGTCACTGAGGAAATGGTAATAAAAATTAAGAAATTAAATACTCTACATTGAATAGGCCTTAAGGGCACTCAACAAAATTATCTCACCCCAACAGATGCACTCTTCCTAACCTAACTTAAACACTACTCTGGGGAACAAAGGTTATACCTGAGATCGGAATTATAAAGAAAAATTAAATGCATTAAAAGAATCAAATCACAGTATCACTCTGGTTCCACTTAGTGACACAAACATTCAAAAACAATACTATCAAAATTGTTTAAGAAATATTAAACTACACACGTCACGATAATATCAGTAACTGAGAAATGGTATTAACTACACCCAAATATATTCACTATTATTAATATGTTACTGGGTCCACCAATACTCGTGAACCATGCTCCACCCAACTCAACATACACCCGTAATAAGGGAGATAAAATGTTCCTACTAGGTATCTCCTAGAGTCCTAGACTCAGTGTGTGACCATTAATTTACTCAGATAGCCTCAGTGTACTCCCAGTGCGTCCATACAGCGGAAGGGAGTGAGCCAATCAGACCTTGTACAGTTGAGAGAAGCTTTAGCTTCCCGTTAGCAAGAGGGTTTCACTAAGCTGCTCGAGTCATGTGGTGTTGTGAGCCGAGGTAGAGGAGAGCTGCTGACCCAACGATCGTCCCGTCGTCAGCTGCGCACCCAGACGGCTAGATTCCCTCAAGAGATCCTTTGATACCCCGCTAAACAGTGACAGGCCTACACTGATCGGTCCAATGGCGACAATCGCCACCCTCAATCATCAACGGCAGTCTCAAACGGCAGTCAATCTCTCGCAGTCAAACTCCGGTCAACTCCGGTCAAGTGGGTTCTGGCGGAAACCCTGAAATGAACTCACTGTTAGCTCTAGTTTACTTTACCACTGCCCTATCTAACCCTGTCTGAGATCGAATGAGACTTACTTGTTATACTGCAATAGCGCAGCACAGGTGACTAGGCCACGTGACTATTTCTGTGGACGGACGCGCAGGGACGTCTTGTATGTCTGAGTGCTCCCCGTGACTGAGGACCAGCCAGCGTCGCGTCTCCTCCCAAGGCGTTAGCTTAGGCCTACGTGACATATTTTCCGCCTAACTAATAACTCCTTGGGACACCCGTAACATTATTCAGACTGATAAACGATCTATAATAATTTCAAATTCAATAATAGTCCCTTAACTTCATGAATCGCATCATTATTAATTCGGCAAAT
Source organism: Homarus americanus (assembly GCF_018991925.1). Classification (NCBI taxonomy): domain Eukaryota; kingdom Metazoa; phylum Arthropoda; class Malacostraca; order Decapoda; family Nephropidae; genus Homarus; species Homarus americanus. The sequence continues at coordinate 2,237 of NW_024718586.1, forward strand.
TACATTTAATATCACTTAGGCCTAGTTCCACAACCTCTCGCTATGTGCAGGGAGCGCTCTCTTCCCTCAGACGACCTTGAAAGCTCAGTATCGCCAATTGCGCGGTGTTTGAAATTACTCTGAAATTTCTGAATATTTCATATATATATATATATATATATATATATATATATATATATATATATATATATATATATATATATATATATATATATATATATATATATATATATATATATATATATATATATATATATATATATATATATATATATATATATATATATATATATATATATATATATATATATGATGGACGTGTTGTGTTCTGTTGCAGCGTGTTGTAGGGCCTTTGAGATTGCTACCAGCTCATTTAGTAGAATGGAGCAGTCATTAGAAAGTCTCCAGAGGAGGGTCTGACCTTGGGTGTAGAAGGCCGCTCCGGATCTTTGATGTTTTGGGTCCACCGAGCCGTCTGCATCAGCTGGTGTCCTGCTGACAATGGCTTCCTGAGTTATTCTTTAGAGGTCCTTCTTCTGGAGGTTTACTTTGAAATCACCTAGTTCGGTGATTTTGAATGTGGCTGGTGGAGGGCTCCATGGTGGAGGAACAACGTAACCATTGTCTCGTATGTCTTGGTTGTTCTTGACGAGTGTTTCTGCTTGCAGGTGTCGGATGACCTCGCTTGCCTCGTGCAACCAGGTCGAGGTGGAGGGAGGCACTGATTCGCGTTTTGGCAGCTGTGGGCTTATCTGATCTACAGATTTTGGCGAGAAGACCGGCTGTCACCTGCTTGACTCGTACTGCCAGGGGTGGTAGTTCAGTTTCCATTTGCAAATTGCAAATTCTGGTCCACATGGGTGCTCCGAGCATGGTCCTGAGAGCATTATTTTGGATATCTTCTAGCTTAGCTATCTGGTCTTTTCTCAGTCCAATGAGTGCTGGAGCACTGTAATCTACCAGCGATGTGATGGCGGCCGTGTAGTAGGCTTTGAGCACATGTATGTTTGCTCCTGCAGTTGTGCTGGTGAGCGAATTCATTATATTGTGTCTGTTCTTCGTCCTGTGCCAGAGATACTCGAGTTGCAGCTTGAAAGTGAGTTTCTGGTCGAACCAGATTCCAAGACACTGGTGGTCCAGACTACCGGCGTATCTCCTGGCGCTCCATAGCAGCCAAGGTGATCACGTCGACCTGTAGATATTTAAGGCAGTTCAGTACTTTTACGGGTAGACAGTGCGTATTTTCAAGGTGTCAGTGACTGTGAGTGCCAGACTTGTGAATATGTCTGTTCCAGTGTCACGATATCGTCGCACCGACCTGTTTCGGCTGAAGTCTGGTGCTGGCTATCCTCCACCCCACACCATCACTCTACTAAAGGCGCTGAGAACCTTTCACAACCGCTGCTGCAGACGGAGTCGCCGTATTCCCAGAAGAATCCCTATCATCACGCCGAGCAAGCACAAGAAAGTTAAGCCAGTGTCTGAAAGACAGTGTACACGCTATGAAGTGCCGCGACTATGTTATAGCCTACCATCCCTACTGCTGTCCAATGTCACATTTTTACGCAACAAGGTGGAGAAGGTCAGTGTCACAGTGAAGTCAGTTGGTGCAGGTATTGTGAGGATTACTGAGGCGTGGCAAATTGTTCCAGAGATCTGTGCCATATTTATGTTTTTTTATATTATTTATTGGGCACTCCCCTACATCCTTGTGTAAGGTGAAGCGCAGAAGCGTTTACAGTGCCCAACAGGGAAGCATGCTAAGTTCATGCTTGCCTTTATGTCTCATGAGTTAAGGGCGTAGAAGTCTGAAGAGCCAAGGGCATAGAAGTCTGAAGAGTCAATGGTTAATGTCATCAAGTTATTGGAAGCTCCAACAACTTGTCCCTGAATACGAATTCGCAACTTTCGATTTACACCATGTACCTACTTTACTACTAGGTGAACAGGGACTAATGGGGGCTAGGAAGTATGTCCAAACAACTTCCACCGGCCCGGGAATCGAACCCGTGAGATCTCGCTTGCGAAGGCAAGAGCGGTACCACTCTACCACCAGCACCCCCATCTGTGCCATAGAAAACAAGGAGATATTTCACCACCTTAGAAAGGATAGGAGAGGTGGGGGTGTAGTGCTGTACTGTCGCAGTGACCTCAAACCATCACCCCTAGGTGTTAATGTACCTGAAGATGTAGAAGCCTTGTGTGTTCAGGTCAATCCCACCGCCCACCCCTGCCAGCTTGCCTCCCTTATTGTTTGTGTTTGCTATCAACCCCCCTCCCCCCCCACCCGCGCACCAACCGCCAATGTACTGATTAGTCATATAATAGACACTGCTGACTCCCTGAGATCCAGATTTCCATATGCTAAACTAGTGATATGCGGTGACTTTAATGAGTTAGACATCAGTGACATCACCCAAAACCTCCACCTTGCACAAATAGTTGACTTTCCCACACATGGAAATGCCACCCTGGACCTCATCATGACTGATCTCGGTAACCACTACCTTCCCCCCAGCCGTCGCCTCCCATGGGACGCAGCCCCCACCTGTCTCTACTGTGGTCACCTACACCTACCATCTCACGACCGCCAGTTGCCACCAGGACTTACCGACCTACCCCTGACTCTCCCTAGCGGCGTTTCCGACAATGGGTGACCCGGTATCCCTGGACTGAAGTTATCACGCTAGACGATGTGCAGAACAAGTGGGATAATTACCTGGACACTGTCACCAAAGCCTACCACCACTTCTTTCCAGCCAAGACACTGAGGAACCACCCCGTATCAAAAGACTAATTGAGCAGCGCAACAAGTTATACTACACCAACAACCGCCTCTACAGAAGTATACGTAACCAGGTCATCAGAGAAATCAAGTCAGCCAAGAAGTCTTATTATCCCAAGAAAGTGCACGGCCTCAAGGAGGTCGGCATCGGCCAGTGGTCCTCCAAGGTAAAAGATCTCTGTGGTCTTAACCGTCAGTCTCCCACACTTCCTTTCATCTCACATTTACCTAGTGAGGAGGCAGCTGAGATAATTAATAATCACTTTGCTACCATATGTCATACCCTACCCAGTCTTGACCTCACTCTCCTCCCGGCTTACTTACCTTCCCCCTCCCCCCCTCCCAGTGTTCAACCATATGAAATCGCCAACAAACTCCTGAAATTTTAATCCAAACGCTCCACGACCCTAATTGACCTCTCAATCAAAATTTACAACGAGTTTGCAGTCGAACTTGCCACCCCCATCTGTTCTATTATTAATGCATCCCTCAGACAAAGCAAATGCCTTAATGAATGGAAAACGACATTTGTCACCCCTATCCCCAAGGTCACCACCCCACAGTCCTCTAACGACCTCACGCCAGTTGCCATTACCCCCATACCCAGTCTACTCTATGAAGACTTTGTTTTTCAGTGGGCATTGGAGATGATCGGGGTACTTACTTCTAACTACAGGGGCGAACATAAACACCTGTAGAGTTCTGTAGGTTCTTATTAACGGAAATATACAAGAGTGCGCTTACAAGCGCAGGTAGTCCTTACACTCCTATAGGGTCAACTGACCTCACTCTGACCTCGCAGGCAACATGTGGTAAGTGGTTCACTAGCAGCTTCCAGATGTCGCCAGGCACATTTATCTAAGCGTGTGGTGACATGAGACAGGGGCATTGCCACACGCTACTGACTAGAGACGTACTGTATATATATATATATATAAGAGGAGGCATACATGGTATACATACAAACATAATATACATATACCCCCCCCCCTATACGCTCATAGCAAAGTCTGGGTGGACCTTTTCCTGTGGATCCGTTCTGAGCGTCGAGGGGCTTAATCACTAGGGGGGGGGGATACGGGACTCAGCACTGGTGACGGGGTCAGCGGGATGCGTTACGGGGCGGAGGAAACGGCGGTTCCTCCAACACACCCGACCGCTGGGTAACCGCACCTGGTAGTCACGTGACCTGCCGAGACCCATAACTACGCCCACTTTGTCCCAACGTAGGGAGGTCGGGTTCTGGACACAGACTTGGGTGCCGACACTCAACCTGGGGAGAGGACGGGCGTGGTCGTTGTGGCGGGCGACGACGTATTGAATACGTTCAGCGGCTCGGTGATTAAAATCCTCTGTCTTGGCCTGCCACTCCTTGGAGAAGGATTGAGGGTGAGCAGGGACACAAGAACGGAGGGGGCGTCCATACAAGACCTGGGCAGGGGAGCGTCCGGTGTAATTGGGTGTGTTGCGGAGCTCAAGGAGACCCTGGTCGAAGGCCTCGCAGTCAATATTCCCAGATGGGGCCACTTTGAGGATGAGGTGCTTCAGGGATTTGACAGCAGCCTCAGCGTGGCCGTTGGACTGCGGGTAATGAGGCGGTGACAACACATGCCGGACTCCCCATCGGTCGATGAACGCGGCAAAGTCCCGGCTTGTGAACTGGGGCCCTCCGTTGGTTCGCAGGCGCGCAGGAACGCCCACGTAACGGAAGTAGTGGCGGAACTTACTGATGGTGGCGGCAGGTGTCGTATCATTACCGCACTTGATGACAACCGGCCAACCAGAGAGACGGTCGACGATAACCAGGAAGGACTCTCCTGACACACAGAAAAAGTCGGCCGAGACAGACTCAAAGTGGTGGGTGGGGTTGTCGTCACTCACGAAGGGTTCCTGCTGCTGGCTGGGTTGTAGTACTTGGTGGGGCTTACACGCCTGGACAGCATTGGAGATGTCGGGGTCGATGCCAGGCCTGAACACAGTCTGTCTTGCACGCCGTTTGGTGGCCTAGGCTCCACAGTGACTGTCGTGGAGGCGAGCCAAGGCGTGGAGACGTGAAGCAGCAGGGACAACTACCGAAGGAGAGGTGTCACTGGCCAGAGGTAGGGGTAGGGCGGCAGCAGGGTAGTTGCTGCTCCCTTCGTGCACCCTGTTGGCGTATTTTACCTCGAGAACCGGTGTTGGGAAGTCCTGGGAGATGATGGCCAACTCTTGGCAATGTCTGTAGGACGGCAAAGGAGTCGGGACACCATTATGCACGTCAATCCAGGCTTGACACGACCTGTTGCCAAAGGTGACCTGTGCATAGAGTGAACCTAGGGCTGGGGCCATCTGTGAACCATCTGCCGTGACGCAGAGGTCCTTGGGAGGCGGTCCTAGATTGCTTGGAGAGAGCCCCAAGCATTGCAAATGCTGGGGACCGATGAACGTAGCCTCAGCGCCGGTGTCGGGCAGCATCTTGAGACAGGATGACACATTGCCGTAGGTCACGATGACGCTGACGTGCTGGGGGACTTTGGTCCTGGGACGCGAGGAGTACACCCTCCTAATATGGGTCAGGCTTTGTCCAGGGTCGTCGTGCCTCTGATTTGGCGACTGTGGGCGGCCCTCACTGGTGGAAGGGCGCTGCTGCTTCCGCCGACGCTGTCCCTTAGGTTTGTTGGTCGGACAAGACTTGTCGTAGTGGCCCAGACGACCACACACATTGCACTGGACGTGTTTGGCTGGTCACCGTACTGTAAGTGACCAGTGGCCCTTGCGGTCACAACTGTCACAGGTAGACTCGGCAGCTGGACACACCTGTGTTCCATGCTGCCTACCACAGCTGTTGCAAAGGGAGCCGGGCGTGGGCGTGGTGGGCGTAGGCATTGGGGCAGACTTCTTGTCTTTCTTGTATTGGGACATAGTCCGTACGGCTGTAGGGGGAGCTCGGATGGCAGAGGTAGCACACCTGGCAGCCTCAAAGGAGCGACATACTGTCAATACATCCTTAAGAGAGGAGGAAGAGTCGAGGGAGGTGAGGCGTTGGACAAGCTCCTCGTCCTTAATACCCATCAGGATCACCTGCTTCAACTGGGTCTCCTCGCACTGCTGGTGATTACCGGGACATATGTCTATCTCTTCCGAGGCTCTCTTGAGTCGTATATAGAAATCGTCAAAAGTCTCGCCCTTCATCTGTCTACAGCTAAACACTTCCCTCCTGCGGAGAGTTTCATTCCGCTGACCTTTGATGTGCCATTCTCGAACATCCAGTACCTCCTCTACAGACAACAAAGACGTCGGGGGCACTTGCAAAGTATGTTCCAACACATGCTGCGTTCCCAGAGACAGGCACATACGTAGCTGAATGAGCTGTTTAGGCTGTGGCACGCTCTGGAGATCCACCATTGTAGCATAATCAGTCCACCGTCGCCACCACTCACGAAAAGTCTCATCAGGCTTCAAGGTGGGTGGGGGTTTGAAAACCACTTTGGTAGAGGGCGTTGACGAGGTATCTGAGCCAGTCGGTACCTGAGTAGAGGAAGGGCCAAGGGCTTGATTAGCAGTGAGGCTAGATATCAAAGCTGCAAACCGTTCGTAAACTTCCAATCTCCGTTGGTGGTCCTTAGCATATCTTTTCGCTTCGTCCTGACGCATTTCCTCCCTCATAAGCTTCATCAGAGCAATTATCTCTGAGGACGAGGCTGAGGGTCGGGAGGTGTGGCTGGGAGAGGGTGGGGCGTCGCTCACTGACTGGTCATCCATCTCTGTAAAGCTGTCATCCGTCTGACTCATCTGGGCGCTAGGGACACCGCTGCGTGAGGCCCGGGGCATAATTACTTTATCTGTATATTGTATGTCAAATCAGTGTTGACCGGTCAGCCTGTCGTATCAACCAGATCTAAGACAACAAAATTAATTGAATACACAGATAAGTAACTTTTATATATATATATATATATATATATATATATATATATATATATATATATATATATATATAAAATATATATGAAGAAATGACCGCGGTCAGTGTGTTCGTGCGTGGGTTGGTGTGTGTAGGCGCGGTGGAGCGCGGAGGGAGGCGAGGCGGTGGGGGTTTGAGCAGTGGGGGTGAGTTACCCTGGAGGCAGCCTGGGACGGTCGCGCTGACGCACCACTCTTCACAAATGCCCTATATCAACCTTCCATCTTAGGGAATCCTATAAAACAAGGACACACACTTAACACTACACACACACGAGGGGCACTTAAAGACACTTCACAGGAAATTGCGGTCACTGCACACTGCTCAAAACTCGTTGGCAATTCAAACGAATTTTTGTGGGAGACAATGGCGACGGATGACGGAGTTGACGGAGGAGGTCTACCGGCCTTGATTTTACATGAACGCACTTATTTCCACTTAATCGATCACTTGATACTCACTGCGCCATGGAGATGTTCGGGGTACTTGGTTCTAACTACAGGAGCGAACATAAACACCTGTAGAGTTCTGTAGGTTCTTATTAACGGAAATATACAGGGGTGCGCTTACAAGCGCAGGTAGTCCTTACACTCCTATAGGGTCAACTGACCTCACTCTGACCTCTCGGGCGACATGTGGTAAGTGGTATACTAGCAGCTTCCAGATGTCGCCAGGCACATTTATCTAAGCGTGTGGTGACATGAAACAGGGGCATTGCCACACGCTACTGACTAGAGAAATAATGTGTATATATAGAGTACATACATGGTATACATACAACATACATAATATACATACAGCCTCCATCGTCAATATTTATAAGAACAAGGGAGACCAGTCAGACTGTGGTAACTACTGTGAGATCTCGCTGCTGTCCGTAGCAGGTAAGATTATTGCCCGAGTTCTCCTAAACAGAGTTCTTCCTGAGGAGGAAAACTTCCTTCCAGAATCTCAATGTGGCTATAGACCATCACGTGGCACTACTGACATGATCTTTGCTGCCCGCCAGATACAGGAAAAGTGCAGAGAACAGCGA
>NW_024718587.1:0-3292 GCF_018991925.1 Homarus americanus
AAACTAAAGTACGTCCATAAACAAAATTCTACACTGTGATTTCATGTCCTAGAAGAAGCTAGTTAATGCCCAATGTTAATTTTTCAGAGATTGCCATTCATTCATACAAGTTGTGAGGAACGATGGGAATAAACTGAGTGCAAAGGAAAATTGCGTTATAGAATTATTTGATGCTCGGGCGGTAGCCAGTGTGATTTACGCGCTGGCAGTAGGAACAGGAGCAGCAAGAGCAGCAGTTGAGGTAACAGCAGTAGCAGCACCAGCAGTGGAGAAGGTACAGGTAACAATAGAACAACAGAAACAAAGGCTGGTGTTTCTTAACGTCGAGAACGCTCGAGCTCCTCCCTGGCTTCCTTTGTTACGGTACACAAGACGCGCTAGGACAACACACCTTAATTTGTCACCAGCAGAAACAACACAGCCTGGTGCACCAACTGCTGAGACAACACAGCCTGGTGCACCAACTGCTGAGACAACACAGCCTGGTGCACCAACTGCTGAGACAACACAGCCTGGTGCACCAACTGCTGAGACAACACAGCCTGGTGCACCAGCTGCTGAGACAACACAGCCTGGTGCACCAGCTGCTGAGACAACACAACCTGGTGCACCAACTGCTGAGACAACACAACCTGGTGCACCAACTGCTGAGACAACACAGCCTGGTGCACCAGCTGCTGAGACAACACAGCCTGGTGCACCAGCTGCTGAGACAACACAACCTGGTGCACCAACTGCTGAGACAACACAGCCTGGTGCACCAGCTGCTGAGACAACACAGCCTGGTGCACCAGCTGCTGAGACAACACAGCCTGGTGCACGAGGCTGCTGGGGGCTGCGCAACACAACCTGGTGCACGGGCTGAGACAACACGGCCTGGTGCCAACTGCTGAGAGACAACACAACCTGGTGCACCAACAGAGACAACACAACCTGGTGCACCAACTGCTGAACAACACAGCCTGGTGCACCCAACTGCTGAGACAGCAGCCTGGTGCAACTGCTTGAGACAACACAGCCTGGTGCACCAGCTGCTGAGACAACACAACTGGGTTTTCCAACTGCTGAGACAACACAGCCCTGGTGCACCAACTGCTGAGACAACACAGCTGGTTTTGAGCTGCTGAGACAACCCACAACCTGGTGCACGAGCTGCTGAGACAACTTTGGTGCAGGCTGCTGAACCTGGCTTCCTGGTGCACCAGCTGCTGAGACAACACAGCCTGGTGCACCAGCTGCTGAGACAACACAACCTGGTGCACCAACTGCTGAGACAACACAACCTGGTGCACGAGCTGCTGAGACAACACAGCCTGGTGCACCAGCTGCTGAGACAACACAGCCTGGTGCACCAGCTGCTGAGACAACACAACCTGGTGCACCAACTGCTGAGACAACACAACCTGGTGCACCAACTGCTGAGACAACACAGCCTGGTGCACCAGCTGCTGAGACAACACAGCCTGGTGCACGAGCTGCTGAGACAACACAACCTGGTGCACCAACTGCTGAGACAACACAGCCTGGTGCACCAACTGCTGTGACAACACAGCCTGGTGCACCAGCTGCTGAGACAACACAACCTGGTGCACCAACTGCTGAGACAACACAGCCTGGTGCACCAGCTGCTGAGACAACACAGCCTGGTGCACCAGCTGCTGAGACAACACAACCTGGTGCACCAACTGCTGAGACAACACAACCTGGTGCACCAACTGCTGAGACAACACAGCCTGGTGCACCAGCTGCTGAGACAACACAGCCTGGTGCACCAGCTGCTGAGACAACACAACCTGGTGCACCAACTGCTGAGACAACACAGCCTGGTGCACCAGCTGCTGAGACAACACAGCCTGGTGCACCAGCTGCTGAGACAACACAGCCTGGTGCACGTGCTGCTGAGACAACACAGCCTGGTGCACCAGCTGCTGAGACAACACAGCCCGGTGCACCAGCTGCTGAGACAACACAGCCTGGTGCACCAACTGCTGTGACAACACAGCCCGGTGCACCAGCTGCTGAGACAACACAGCCTGGTGCACCAGCTGCTGAGACAACACAGCCTGGTGCACCAGCTGCTGAGACAACACAGCCTGGTGCACCAACTGCTGAGACAACACAGCCTGGTGCACCAGCTGCTGAGACAACACAGCCTGGTGGACCAGCTGCTGAGACAACACAGCCTGGTGCACCAGCTGCTGAGACAACACAGCCTGGTGCACCAGCTGCTGAGACAACACAGCCTGGTGCACCAGCTGCTGAGACAACACAGCCTGGTGCACCAACTGCTGTGACAACACAGCCCGGTGCACCAGCTGCTGAGACAACACAGCCTGGTGGACCAGCTGCTGAGACAACACAGCCTGGTGCACCAGCTGCTGAGACAACACAGCCTGGTGCACCAGCTGCTGAGACAACACAGCCTGGTGCACCAGCTGCTGAGACAACACAGCCTGGTGCACCAACTGCTGTGACAACACAGCCCGGTGCACCAGCTGCTGAGACAACACAGCCTGGTGGACCAGCTGCTGAGACAACACAGCCTGGTGCACCAGCTGCTGAGACAACACAGCCTGGTGCACCAGCTGCTGAGACAACACAGCCTGTGGTGCACCAGCTGCGGAACCAACGCAGCCTGGTACGCTGCTGAACAACCTTTGGCCAGTGCACCAACTGCTGAGACAACACAGCCCGGTGCACCAACTGCTGAACAACACAGCCTGGTGCAACTGCTGGGCAACACAGCCTGGTGCAACTGCTAACAACACAGCCTGGTGCGCAGCTGCTGAGACAACACAACCTGGTGCACCAACTGCTGAACAACCTGGCGGTGCACCAGCTGCTGAGACAAGCACGTTTTTTCCAACTGCTGGAACAACACGGCCTGGTGCACCAGCTGCTGAGACTAACACAGCCCGGTGCGCAGCACGCGAACAACACAGCCTGGTGCACCAACTGCTGAGACAACACAGCCTGGTGCACGAGCTGCTGAGACAACACAGCCTGGTGCACCAGCTGCTGAGACAACACAGCCTGGTGCACGAGCTGCTGAGACAACACAACCTGGTGCACCAACTGCTGAGACAACACAGCCTGGTGCACGAGCTGCTGAGACAACACAGCCTGGTGCACCAGCTGCTGAGACAACACAGCCTGGTGCACGAGCTGCTGAGACAACACAACCTGGTGCACCAACTGCTGAGACAACACAGCCTGGTGCACCAGCTGCTGAGACAACACAGCCTGGTGCACCAGCTGCTGAGACAACACAACCTGGTGCACCAACTGCTGA
>NW_024718588.1:0-22396 GCF_018991925.1 Homarus americanus
AGGTACACCTGACACTCCCAGGTACACCTCTGACACACCCAGGTACACCTCCGATACTCCCAGGTCATCTCTGACACTCTCTGTACACCGCTGACACTCCCAGGTACACCTGTGAGACTGGCAGGTACACCTCTGACACCCCAGGTACACCCTCAGACACCTTCCAGGTACATTTCTGACACTTCCAGGTACACCTCCGACACTCCCAGGCACCACTGACACCCAAGGTACACCCCGACACCCCAGGTACACCTCTGACACCTCCCAGGTACACCTTGACACCTCCAGGTACAACTCTGACAATGGCAGGTACATGTCTGACACTCCCAGGTACACATTTGACACACCCAGGTACACCTCCGATTCCCAGGTACACCTCTGACACTGCCAGGTACACCTCTGACAATCCCAGATACACGCTGATACTACAGGTACACCTCCCTTACACTCCGGTACACCGCTGACACTCCTACGTACACCCCTGACACCTCCTGTACACCTCGGACACCCCAGGTACACCTCAGACACTCCCACGCACATTTCTGACACTTCCATGTCACCTCCGACACTTCCAGGTACACCTCTGACACTCCCAGGTACACCAATGACACCCCAGGTACACCACTGACACTCCCACGTACACCTGTGACACTCCCAGGTACACACTTGACACTCCCAGAACCTCTGATGCTCCCAGGTACTCCTTTGACACCTGGAGGTACACCTCTGACACTCCCAGGTACACCTCTGACACTCCCAGGTACACCACTGACACTCCTAGTACACCTCTGACACCCCAGGCTAATTCCTGACACTCCCAGGTACACCGCAGACACTCCCAGGCACATTTCTGACACTTCCAGGTACACCTCAGACACCCCAGGTACACCACTGACACTTCCCAGGTACACCTGCCACTCTGCAGCACTCTGACACTCGGTACACCTTGACACCCCAGGTACAACCCCTGACACTCCCTGGTACACACCTCACCCCAGGTACACCACTGACACTCCTAGGTACACCTGTGGCACTCCCAGGTACACCTCCGACACTCCCAGGTACAACTCTGACACTCCCAGGTACACCCCCTGACACGCCCAGGTACACCCCTGACACTCCCAGGTTCACCTCCGACACTCCTGGGGTACACCTCAGGCACTCCTGCACCTCTCTGACACTATCAGGTACACCTCTGACACTCCCTAGTACACACCCACACCCAGGTACACCACTGACACCCAAGGTACACCTCTGCACCCCAGGCACACCCCACACTCCCAGGTTCACCTCTGACACTCCCAGGCACACCCTCCAGATACCCCAGGTACACCTCTGACACTCAGGTACTCTGACACTCCCTGGTTCACCTCTGACACTCGCGTGCCACCAATGACACTCTCAGGTACACCACTGACACTCCCAGGTACACCTCTGACACTCCCGTACCTCTGACACTCCCTGGTTCACCTCTGCACACTCCCGGGTACACACACACACACTCACAGGTACACACCACACCTCCCAGGTACACTCTGGACACTCCCAGGTACACCTCTGACACTCCCAGGTACCTCTGACACTCCCAGGTACACCCCTGACACCCCAGGTACACCTCTGACACTCCCAGGTACACCTCAGACACTCCCAGGTACACCCCTAACACCCCAGGTACACCTCCGACACTCCCAGGTACCAACCTCCTGACACTCCCAGGCACACCCCAGACACTCCCAGGTACACCTCTGACACTGCCAGGTACACCTCTGACACTCCCAGGCACACCACTGACACTCCTAGGTACACCCTCAGACACTCCCGGGTACACCACTGACACCCCAGGTACACTCAGACACTCCCAGGTACATTTCTGACACTTCCAGGTACACCTCAGACACTCCAGGTACACCACTGACACTCTCAGACACCTCTGGCACTCCCAGGTACACCTCCGACACTCCCAGGTACAACTCTGACACCCCAGGTACACCTCAGACACTCCCCAGGTACACCCTCAGACACCCCAGGTACACCTCAGACACTCCCAGGTGCACCTCTGACACTTCCAGGTACACCCTCTGACACTCCCCTGGTACACACTTCTGACACTCCCAGGTACACCACTGACACCCAGGTGCACTCTGACATCCCTGGTTCACACTTGACACTCCCAGGTACACCACTGACACTCCCAGGAAAACCTCTGACATTCCAGGTACACCTCAGACACTCCCGGAACATTTTTGACACTTCCAGGTACACCTGACACTTCCAGGTAAACCTCCTGACACTCGTGTGCCTTGACCCTCTGAGCACTCCAACACTCCCAGCAATTCCTGACACTTGCAGGTACACCTCTGACACTCCCAGGTACACCTCTGACACACCCAGGTACACCTCCGATACTCCCAGGTACACTCTGACACTCCCAGGTACACCGCTGACACTCCCGGGTCCACCCCGTGACACTCCCGTACATTCCTGACACTCCCGGGTACACCTCAGTCACCCAGGTGCAATTTTTGACACTTCCAGGTACACCTCTGCACACCCCACGTACACCACTGACACTTGCAGCAATACCCTGACACTCGTACACCTCTGACACTCGGTACACCTTTGACACCCCCAGGTACAACCCCATACCTCGGTACACACCTGACACTCGGTACCACTGACACTCCTAGGTACACCTTCTGCACTCCCGGGTACACCTCCGACACTCCCAGGTACAACTTGACACTCCCAGGTACACCTCTGACACTCCCAGGTACACCTCAGACACTCCCAGGTACACCCCAGACACCCCAGGTGCACCAGCTGACACTCCCAGGTACACCTCTGCACCTCCCTGGTACACAGTTGACACCCCAGGTACACCACTGACACTCCCAGGTACACCTCCTCTGGCACTCCCAGGTACACCTTCTGACACTCGGTACACTCCGATACTCCCAGGTACACCTCCGATACTCCCAGGTACTCCTCTGACATTCCCTGGTTCACCTCTGACACTCCCAAGTACACCTCTGACACTCCCAAGTACACCTCAGACACTCCAGGGTACACCTCTGACACTGCCAGGTACACCTCTGACACTGGCAGGTACACCTCTGACACTCCCAGGTACACCTCCTTGACACACCCGGGTACACCTCCGATACTCCCAGGTACACCTCTCTGACACTCCAAGGTACACCGCTGACACTCCCAGGTACACCCTGACACTCGTGCTGCACCTCTGACACTCCCAGGTACACCTCTGACACTCGAGGCACCCTAGACCCAGGAACATTTCTGCCACCCAGGTACACCTGACACTTCCTGGTACACCCTTCGACACTCCCAGGCACACAATGACACTCCCAGGTACACCTCTGACACTGCCAGGTACACCTCTGACAATGGCAGGTACACGTCTGACACTCCCAGGTACACATTTGACACACCCAGGTACACCTCCGATACTCCCAGGTACACCTCTGACACTGCCAGGTACACCTCTGACAATCCCAGATACACCGCCGATACTCACAGGTACACCCCTTACACTCCCAGGTACACCGCTGACACTCCTACGTACACCCCTGACACTCCCAGGTACACCCTCGACACTCCCGTGTACACCTCAGACACTCCCACGTACATTTCTGACACTTCCATGTACACCTCCGACACTTCCAGGTACACCTCTGACACTCCCAGGTACACCAATGACACTCCCAGGTACACCACTGACACTCCCACGTACACCTCTGACACTCCCAGGTACACATCTGACACTCCCAGGAACTCCTCTGATGCTCCCAGGTACTCCTTTGACACCTGAGGTACCTCTGACACTCCCGGGTACACCTCTGACACCCCAGGTACACCACTGACACTCCTAGGTACACCTCAGACACTCCCGGTGCATCTCTGACAATTCGGGGCTACACTGCATACCTCAGGTATTTCTGACACTTCCAGGTACAACTCCTGGACACTCCTGGGTACACCACTGACACTCCTAGGGCCACCTCTGCACTCCCAGGCCACCTCCGACACTCCCCAGGTGCACAACTCTGACACCCCAGGTACACCCTCAGACACCCCAGGCACACCTCAGACACTCCCAGGTACACCTCAGACACCCCAGGTGCACCCCTGACACTCCCAGGAACACCCTGACACTCCCTGGTACACACTTGACACTCCCAGGTACACCACTGACACTCCCAGGTGCACCTCTGACACTCCCCGGTTCACACTTGACACTCCCAGGTACACCACTGACACTCCCAGGAAAACCTCTGACATTCCCATGCTACCCCAGACACCCCAGGAATATTTCTGACACTTCGGTACACCTCCGACACTTCCAGGTAAACCTCTGACACTCCCAGGTACACCTTGACCCTCTCAGCACCTCCAACACTCCCAGTTACACCCCTGACACTTGCAGGCACCTCTGACACTCCCAGGTCACCTCTGACACACCCAGGTACACCTCCGATACCCCAGGTACATCTCTGACACCTCCCAGGTACACCGCTGACACTCCCAGGTACACCCGTGACACTCCAGGTACATCTCTGACACTCCCAGGTACACCTCAGTCACCCCAGGACATTTCTGACACTCCAGGTACACCTCAGACACTCCCACGTACACACCACTGACACTTCCCAGGTACCCTGACACTCCCAGATGCACCTCTGACACCCCAGGTACACCTTGGACACTGGAGGCCACCTCGACACTCAGGAACATTTCTGCCACTTCCAGGTACACCTCCGACACTTCCAGGTGCACCTCTGACACTCCCAGGTACACCACACTCCCAGGTACACCTCTGACACTGCCAGGTACACCTCTGACAATGCAGGTACACGTCTGACACTCCCAGGTACACATTTGACACATCCAGGTACACCTCCGAAACTCCCAGGTACATCCTGACACTGCCAGGTACACCTCTGACAACCCCAGATACACCGCCAATACTACAGGTACACCCTTACACTCCCAGTACACCGCTGACACTCCTAGCAACCCCTGACACTCCCAGGTACACCGACACTCCAACATTTTGACACTCGGTACACCTCGACACTTCCAGGTACACCTCTGACACTCCCAAGTACACCAATGACACTCCCAGTACACCACTGACACTCCCACGTACACCTCTTGACACTCCCAGGTACACATCCACTCCCAGGAACTGATGCTCCCGTACTTCTTTGACACCCTGAGGTACCCCTGACACTCGCAGGTACACCTCTGACACTCCCAGGTACCACTGACACTTAGGTACACTCTAGACACTCCCAGGTACACCTCTGACACTCCCAGGTACACCTCAGACACTCCCAGGTACATTTGACACTCCAGGCCACCTCTGACACTCGTGCAGGCCACTGACACCTAGGTGCCCCAGACACTCCCAGGTACACCTCTGACACCCCAGGTACACCTCGCAGACCTCCCAGGCCATTTCTGACACTTCCAGGTACACCTCCACAGTCCCAGGTACACCACTGACACTCCTAGGTACACCTCTGGCACTCCCAGGTACACCTCCGAGACACCCGGGTACAACTCTGACACTCCCAAAACCCCAGACACTCCCAGGAACATTTCTGACACTGTGTACACCTCCGACACTTCCAGGTAAACCTCTGACACTCCCAGGTACACCAATGACACTCCCAGGTACACCACTGACACTCCCAGGTACACTCAGACACCCAAGGTACACCTCACACACGCTCAGGTACACCTCTGACACTGCCAGGTACACCTCTGACACTGCCAGGTATACCTCTGACACTCCCAGATACACCACCGATACCCACAGGTACACCCCTGACACTCCCAGGTACACCCCTGACATTCCCAGGTACACCCCTGACACTCCCAGGTGCACCCCTGACACTCCCAGGTACACCTTTGACCCTCTCAGTTACACCTCCAACACTCCCAGTTACACCCCTGACACTTGCAGGTACACCTCTCTGACACCTGTACACACCTCTGACACACCCAGGTACACCTCCGATACTCCCAGGTACATCCCTGACACTCCCAGATACACCGCTGACACTGCAGGTACACCCGTGACACTACCAGGTACACCTCTGACGCTCCCAGGTACACCTCAGACACCCCAGCCATTTCTGACACTTCCAGGTACACCTCAGACACTCCCAGGTACACCACTGACACCCCAGGTACACCCCTGACACCTCCCAGGTACACCTCTGACACCCCTGGTACACCTTGACACCCCCGTACAACTCTGACACTCCCTGGTACACACCTGACACTCCCAGGTACACCACTGACACTCCCAGTTACACCTTGACCCTCTCAGTTACACCTCCAACACTCCCAGTTACACCCTGACACTCCCAGGTACACATCTGACACTCCCAGGTACCTCTGACACTCCCAAAACTCTGACACTTGCAGGTACACCTCTGACACTCCCAGGTACACCTCTGACACACCCAGGTACACCTCCATACTACAGGTACATCTTGACACTCTCAGGTGCCACTGCTGACCTCCCAGGTACACCCGTGACACTGGCAGGTACACCCTGACACTCCCAGGTACACCCCTGAGACCTTCCCAGGTACATTTCTGACACTTCCAGGTACACCTCAGACACTCCCAGGTACACCATCACGCTCTAGGTACACCCGACACTCCCAGGTACACCTCTGACACTCCCAGGTACACCTTTGACACCCCAGGTACAACTCTGACACTCCCTGGTACACACCTGACACTCCCAGGTACACCACTGACACTCCTAGGTACACTCTGCACTCCCAGGTACACCTCCGACACTCCGGTACAACTCTGACACTCCCGTACACCTCTGACACTCCCAGGTACACCTCAGACACTCCCGTACACCCAGACACTCCCGTGCACCAGCTGACACTCCCAGGTACACCTCTGACACTCCCTGGTACACAGTTGACACTCCCAGGCTACCGACACTCCCAGGTACACCTCTGGCACTCCCAGGTACACCTCTGGCACTCCCAGGTACACCTCTGACACTCCGTACACCTCCGATACTCCCAGGTACACCTCCGATACTCCAGGTACCTCTGACATTCCTGGTTCACCTTGACACTCCTGCTACACCTCTGACACCCCAGGTACACCTCAGACACTCCCAGGTACCTCTGACACTGCAGCACCTCTGACACTGGCAGGTACACCTCTGACACTCCCAGGTACACCCACACACCCAGGTACACCTCCGATACTCCCAGGTACACCTCTGACACTCCAAGGTACACCGCTGACACTCCCAGGTACACCCCTGACACTCCCAGTTGCACCTCTGACACTCCCAGGTACACCTCTGACACCTGAGGTACACCTCAGACACTCCCAGGAACATTTCTGCCACTTCCAGGTACACCTCCGACACTTCCAGGTACACCTCTGACACTCCCAGGTACACCAATGACACTCCCAGGTACACCTCTGACACTGCCAGGTACACCTCTGACAATGGCAGGTACACGTCTGACACTCCCAGGTACACATTTGACACACCCAGGTACACCTCCGATACTCCCAGGTACACCTCTGACACTGCCAGGTACACCTCTGACAATCCCAGATACACCGCCGATACTCAGGTACACCCCTTACACTCCCAGGTACACCGCCTGACCCTCATGCACACCCCTGACACCCCAGAGGTACCCTGACACTCCCAGGTACACCTCAGACACCCCACGTACATTCTGACACTTCCATGTACACCTCCGACACTTCCAGGTACACCTCTGACACTCCCAGGTACACCAATGACACCCCAGGTACACCACTGACACTCCCACGTACACCCTGACACCCCAGGCACACATCTGACACTCCCAGGAACCTCTGATGCTCCCAGGTACTTTGACACCCGAGGCCACCTCTGACACTCCCAGGTACACCTCTGACACTACCAGGTACACCTCTGACACCTCAGGTACACCTCAGACACTCCCAGGTACATTTCTGACACTTCCAGGTACACCTCAGACACTCCCAGGCCACCACTGACACTCCCGGGTACACCCCTGACACTCCAGGTACACCTCTGACACTCCTGGTACACCTTTGACACCCCAGGTACAACTCTGACACTCCCTGGTACACACCTGACACTCCCAGGTACACCACTGACACTCCCAGTTACACTCTTGACCCTCTCAGTTACACTCTACCACTCCGTCTGCACCTCTGACACTCCCGGGTACACATCTGACACTCCGGTACCACCTCTGACACTCGTAAACCTTCATTACTTGCAGGTACACCCCTGACACTCCCAGGTACACCTCTGACACACCCAGGTACAACTCCGATACTCCCAGGTACATCTCTGACACTCTCAGGTACACACCGCTGACACTCCCAGGTACACCCGTGACACTGGCAGGTACACCTCTGACACTCCCAGGTACACCTCAGACACTCCCAGGTACATTTCTGACACTTCCAGGTACACCTCAGACACTCGGTACACCACTGACACTCCCGTACACCCCTGACACTCCCAGGTACACCTCTGACACTCCCAGGTACACCTTGACACCCCCAGGTACAACTCTGACACCTCCTGGTACACACCTGACACTCCCAGGTACACCACTGACACTTAGTACACCTCTGGCACTCCCAGGTACACCCCTGACACTCCCAGGTACACACCTGACACTCCCAGGTACACCACTGACACTCCCAGTTACACCTTTGACCCTCTCAGTTACACCTCCAACACTCCCAGTTACACCCCTGACACTCCCAGGTACACATCTGACACTCCCAGGTACACCTCTGACACTCCCAGGTAAACCTCTGACACTTGCAGGTACACCTCTGACACTCCCAGGTACACCTCAGACACACCCAGGTACACCTCCGATACCCCAGGTACATCTCTGACACCTCAGGTACACCGCTGACACCCCAGGTACACCCGTGACACTCCCAGGTACAACTCTGACACTCCGGTCCTCTGACACTCCCAGGTACACCTTCTGACACTCCCAGGTACACCCTCAGACACTCCCAGGTACACCCCAGACACTCCCAGGTGCACCAGCTGACACTCCCAGGTACACCTCTGACACTCCCTGGTACACAGTTGACACTCCCAGGTACACCACTGACACTCGGTACACCTCTGGCACTCCCAGGTACACCTCTGACACTCCCAGGTACACTCTGATACTCCCAGGTACACCTCCGATACTCCCAGGTACTCTCTGACATTCCCTGGTTCACCTCTGACACCCCAAGTACACCTCTGACACTCCCAGGTCACCTCAGACACCCCAGGTACACCTCCTCACACTGCCAGGTACACCTCTGACACTGGCAGGTACACCTCTGACACTCCCAGGTACACCTTGACACCCCGTACACCTCTGACACCCCAGGTACAACTCTGACACTCCCGGTACACACCTGACACTCCCAGGTACACCACTGACACTCCCAGTTAACTTTGACCTCTCAGTTACACCTCCAACACTCCCAGTTACACCCCTGACACTCAGGTACACTCTGACACTCCCAGGTACACCTCTGACACTCGGTAAACCTCTGACACTTGCAGGTACACCTCTTGACACTCCTGGTACACCTCTGACACACCCGTACACCTCCGATGCTCCCAGGTACATCTCTGACACTCTCAGGTACACCGCTGACACTCCCAGGTACACCTGTGACACTGGCAGGTACACCTCTGACACTCCCAGGTACACCTCAGACACTCCCAGGTACATTTCTGACACTTCCAGGTACACCCCAGACACTCCCAGGTACACCACTGACACTCCCAGGTACACCCCTGACACTCCCAGCACCTCTGACAATTCCCAGGTACACCTTGACACCCCCAGGTACAACCCCTGACACTCCCTGGGACACACCACACTCCCAGGTACACCACTGACACTCCTAGGTACACCTCTGGCACCCCAGGTACACCTCCGACACCCCAGGTACAACTCTGACACCCCAGGTACACCTCTGACACTCCCAGGTACACCCTCACGACACTCCCAGGTACACCCCAGACACCCCAGGTGCACCAGCTGACACCCCAGGTACACCTCTGACATCCTGGTACAGTTGACACTCCCAGGTACACCACTGACACTCCCAGGTACACCTCTGGCACTCCCAGGTACACCTCTGGCACTCCCAGGTACACCTCTGACACTCCCAGGTACACCTCCGATACTCCCAGGTACACCTCCGATACTCCCAGGTACTCTCTGACATTCCTGTTCACCTCTGACACTCCCAAGTACACCTCTGACACTCCCAGGTACACCTCAGACACTCCCAGGTACACCCTGACACTGCCAGGTATCCTCTGACACTGGCAGGTACACCTCTGACACTCCCAGGTACACCTCTGACACACCCAGGTACACCTCCGATACTCCCAGGTACACCTCTGACACTCCAAGGTACACCGCTGACACTCCCAGGTACACCCCTGACACTTTGCAGGTCCTCTGACACTCCCAGGTACACTTGAGGATCCTTGTGTACCTCTGACACTCCCAGGTACACTCTCTGACACTCCTGTGTACACTCTCTGACACTGGTGCAGGCCTCTGACACTGTACACCTCTGACACTCCCAGGTACACCTCTGACACTCCCTGGTACATCTCTGTGACACTCCAGGTACACCTCTGACACCCCAGCACCTCTGACACTCCCAGGTACACCTTGGTTACTCCCAGGTACAATTCCTGACACGCCAAGGTACACCTCTGACACTCCCAGGTACATTCATACTCTCAGGTACACCTCTGACACCTCCCAGGTACACCCCTGACACTCCCAGGTACACCTCTGACACTCCCATGTACACCTCTGACACTCCCAGGTACACCTCTGACACTCCCAGGTACACCTCTGACACTTCCAGTACACCTCCACACTCCTGTGTGCACCTCCGACACTCCCAGGTACACTGACACTCCCAGGTACACCACTGACATTCCCAGGTACACCTGGACTCCCAGGTACCACCGACACTCCCAGCCCTCTCACTCCGCAGGCAGGCCACCTCTGACACTCCCAGGTACACCTTCTGACACTGCCAGGTACACCTCTGACACTCCCAGGTACACCTCTGACACTCAGGTACACCTCTGACACCAAGGTACACTCTCAGGCCCAGGTACTTCTATGATTCCAGGTACCCTCCGACACTCCCAGGTAAATCCCTGACACCCCAGGTACACTTCAGTGCCTGCACTCCCAGGTACAACTCTGACACTCCTGTGTACACCTTCTGGAACTCCCGGTACACCTTACACCCCTAGTGTTAATGCCCGTACTTTCAGGTACACCTTGACACTCTGTACCCACTGACACTCCCAGGTACTCCTCACACTCCCAGTTACACCTCTGACACTCCCAGTTACACCTGCATTACCCAGGTACTTTCCGACACTCCCAGGTACACCTCTGACACTCCCAGAACACCTGATATTCTGCAGTACACCTCCTGATACTCCCAGGTACACCCTGACACCTCCCAGGTACCCACCGGACACCCTGCAGGCACATTCTCGACACCTCAGGTACCTCTGATTCTCTTGTGTACATCTCTTTGACACTTCCTAGGTACATCCTTGTGGCAGGTACACCTTGACATTGGTTGTGTGTGTTGTGGTGGGTGTGTGTTGTGTGTCTCTGGTACACACCTCTGACACTCCCAGGTACACTGACACTCAGGTACACCTCTGACACTCCGGTACACATTGACACTCCGGTACACTTGACACTCACAGGTACCTGTGACACCTCTGTGTACACCTCCAGCAGGTACACCTCCGACACTTCTGCAGGTACACCCTCTGGACACTCCCAGGTACACCTCTGACACTCCCAGGTACACCTCACTCCCAGGTACATCTCTGACACTCGCAGGTACACCCTGAGGCACTCCCAGGTACACCTGGACACTCCCGGTACACCTCCGGCACCCCAGGTACACTCCGGGACACCCAGGTACACCTCTGACACTCCCAGGTACACCACCTACTCAGGTCCACTGCCTGGTGCATTGACACTCCCAGGTACACCTCCGACACTCCCAGTACACCTTGACACCCCAGGTGTGACCTCTGACACCCCAGGTACACCTCCTGTACTCCCAGGTACACCTCTTGACACTCCCCAGGACTCCACTGACACTCCCAGGTACACCTCTGACACTCCCAGGTACACCTCACGACACCCTGGTGTAAACCTCTGACACTCCTAGGTACACCTCTGACACTCCCAGGTACACCAACATACTCCAGGTACACACCTCTGCTCACTCCCAGGTACACCTCCCAGACCTCCCAGGTACACCTCCCACTTCCCAGGTACACTCTGACACTCCCAGGTACACCTCTGACACTCCCGTGTACACCTCCTTGACACTCCCAGGTACAGCTCATTACCTCCAGGTACACCTCCGACACTCCCAGGTACACTCTGACACTCCTGTACTCTCCCTAACACTCCCAGGTACACCTCTACCTAAGGTACACCTTCGGACACTTCCAGGTACATTTCCTTGATACTTTGTGTATACTTGACACCCCAGGTGGCTGCCTGCTGACACTCCAGGTACACTGCCAGGACACACTCTTGTACACCTCTGACACTCCCAGGTACACCACTGCCATGTTACACACGTTGACACCCATGCACATTCTTGACACCCCTAGGTACACCCCTGACACTCCCAGGTACACCTCCACTCCAGGTACACCTCTGACACTCCAAGGTACACATCTGACACTCCCAGGTACATTCCTGAGGTATACTCTGCACCAGGTACTCCACTGACATTCCTGCCCCCTGACACTTGTGCCCACCTCTCTGACACTCCCAGGTACATTTCTTCTGACACTGCCAGGCCACTCTGTGACACTTGTGTACACCTGTGACACTCCTGGTACACCTCCGGACACTCCCAGGTACACCTCTCAATACTCCTAGGAACACCTGATATTCCCAGGTGCACCTCCATACTCCCAGGTACTCACTACACTCCCAGGTACCCCCTGACACTCCCAGGTACACCTCTGACACTCCCAGGTACACCTGTGAGCACTCCCAGGCTGCCTCCACACTCCCAGGTACACTCCTGATACTCCCAGGAACACTTCGATATTCCCAGATACACGTCCGATACTCCCAGGTACACCCTTGACACTCCCAGGTACCCACTGACACTCCCAGGTAATATCTTGACACTCAGGTACACCTCCGACTCTCCCAGGTACACCTCTGACACTCCCAGGTACACCTCTGACACTCCCAGGTACACCTCTGACACTCCTCAGGCCACCCTCTGACACCCAGGTACCCACTGACACACCCCGGTGCATCTCAGACACCCCTGGTACACCTCCGACACTCCCAGGTACACCTCTGACACTCCCAGGTACACCCCTAACACTCCCAGGCCACCTCTGACACGCCGTACACATCTGACACTCCCAGGTACATCCCTGATACTCTCAGGTATACCGACACTCCCAGGTACTCCACTGACATTCCTGGTACACCTCCGACACTTGCACACTGACACTTCTGGCTTTCTGACACTGCCAGGTACACCTGTGACACTCCCAGGCCATCCTGTGACAGGTACACCTCCGACACTCCCAGGTACACCTCTGGATACTCCTAGAACACCTCCGATATTCCTCCCAGGTGCACCTCTGATACTCGTACTCATTGACACTCCCAGGTACACCTCTGACACCTCACAGGTACACCTCTGACACACTCCCAGGTACACCTCTGACACTGCCAGTACACCTGTATACCCCAGGTACACACCTCTGACACTCCCAGGTACACCTCCGACACTCCAAGGTACACCTCTGATACCTGTGAACACTTCCGATATTCCGCAGATACACCTCCGATACTCCCAGGTACACCTTGACACTCCCAGGTACATTCCTGACACTCCCAGGCACACCTGTGACACTCCCAGGTACACCTCCGACACTCCCAGGTACACCTCTGATACTCCCAGGAACACTTCCGATATTCCCAATACACGTCCGATACTCCAGGTACACCCTTACCTCCCAGGTACTCCACTGACACCCCAGGTACACCTCTGACACTCCCAGGTACATCTCTGACACTCCCAGGTACACCTGTGACACTCCCAGGTACACCTCCGACACTCCCAGGTACACCCTGATACTCCCAGAACACTTCCGATATTCCCAGACACGTCCGATACTCCCAGGTACACCCCTTGACACCCTAGTACCCCACTGACACTCCCAGGTACATTTCTGACACACTCCCAGGCCACCTCCGACTCTCCTGCACACCTCTGACACTCCCAGGTACACCCTCTGACACTCCCAGGTACACCTCTGACACTCCCAGGTACACCTCTGACACTCCCAGGTACCACTGACACACCTCTGCATCTCAGACACTCCTGGTGACACCTCCGACACCCTGGTACACCTGACACTCCCAGGTACACCAGACACTCCCAGGTACACCCCTGACACTCCCAGGTACACCGCTGCTGACACTCCCAGGTACAACCTCTGACACTCCCAGGTACACCTCCGATACCCCAGGTACACCACTCTGACACTCCCAGTGCCACATCTGACACTCCCAGGTACACTCCTGACACCCCCAGGTACACCTGTGACACCCTGGTACAGCTCCGACACACCTCAGTGTACACCTCCGACACTCCCAGGTCACACACCTCTGACACTCCCGGTACACCCCTAACACTCTGTACACCTCACTCCCAGGCACATTCTGACACCTCCAGGTACAGCCTCAGGCACTCCCAGCAGCTTCCGACACTCCCTGGTCACCTCCGGCACTCCCAGGTACACCTCCGACACTCCCAGGTACACCTCTGACACTCCCAGGTACACCTCTGACACCTCCCAGGTACTCCACTGACACACCCTGGTATCTAGACACTCCCAGGTACACCTCCGATACCCAGGTACACCTTGACACTCCCAGGTGGACCTCTGACTCCCAGGTACACCTCCTATACTCCCAGGTACACCTTGACACCTCCTGTACTCCACTGACACTCCCAGGTACACCTCTCACACCTCCCAGGCACACCTCAGACACTCCCAGGCAAACCTCTGACACTCCCAGATACACCTCTGACACTTCCAGGCACACCACTGACACTCCTGTGCACACCTCTCACACTCCCAGGTACACCTCCGACCTCCCAGGTACACCTCCGACTCTCCCAGGTACACATCTGACACTCCCAGGTACACCTCTACACTCCAGGTATACCTGTGACACTCGGTACAGCCTGACACCTCCAGGTACACCTCCGACACTTCTGTGTACACCTTCAAGGCTCCAGGCCTCACTCCTGGGTGCACCTCTGACACTCCAAGGTACACATTCGACACTCCCAGGTACATCTTGATACTTCAGGCCTCTGACAATCCCTGGTACACCACTGACACTTGCGGTCACCGCTGACACTCCAGGTACACCGCTGACACTCCCAGGTACACACCGCTGACACTGCCATGTTACACGTTTGACACCTCCAACATCTCAGACACTCCTAGGTACACCCTGACACTCCCAGGTACACCCCTAACACTCCCAGGTACCTTGACACTCCAAGGTACACATCTGACACTCCCAGGTACATCCCTGATACTCAGGTATACTTGACACTCCCAGGTACTCCACTGACATTCCCTGGTACACCTCCGACACTCCCAGGTACACCTCTGACACTCCCAGGTACACCCCTCACTGCCACTCTGTGACACTCCCAGGTACACCCGTACACTTCCAATACCTCCGACACTCCCAGTACACTCCTAATACTCCTAGAACACCTCCGATATTTCCCAGGTGCACCTCCGATACTCCCAGGTACTCACCTCACTCCCAGGTACACCTCTGACACTCACAGGTACACCTCTGACACCCCAGGTACACCTCTGACACTGCCAGGTACACCTGTGACACTCCCAGGTACACCTCCGACACTCCCAGGTACCCGACACTCTCAAGGTACACCTCTGATACTCAACAGAACATTTCCGATATTCCCAGATACACCTCCGATACCCCAGGTACACCTTTGACACTCCAGTACTCCACTGACACTCCCAGGTACACCTCTGACACTCACAAGTACACCTCTGACACTGTCGTGCCACCTCTGACACTCCCAGGCACATCTCTACCTGGTACACACCTGTGACACTCCCAGGTACACCTCCGACACTCCCAGGTACACCTCTGATACTCCAGGAACACTTCCGATATTCCCAGATACACGTCCGATACCTCCCAGGTACACCCCTGACACTCCCAGGTACCCACTGACACCCCAGGTACACCCCTTGACACTCCCAGGCCATCCTCACTCCCAGGTACACCTGTGACACTCCCAGGTACACCTCCGACACTCGTACCATTTCAGGAACACTTCCGATATTCCCAGATACACGTCCGATACTCCCAGTTACACCCTTGACACTCCCAGGTAGCTCCACTCACTCCCAGGTGCACCTCCTGACACTCCCAGGTACATCTCTGACACTCCCAGGCCACCTCCGACTCTCCAGGTACACCTCTGACACTCCCAGGTACACCTCTGACACTCCCAGCTACACCCTGACACTCCCAGGTACCTCTGACACCTCCCAGGTACTCCACTGACACACCCTGGTGCACTCAGACACTCCCTGGTACACCTCCGACACCCCTGGTACACCTCCGACACTCCCAGGTACACCTCAGACACTCCCAGGTACACCCCTGACGCTCCCAGGTACACCGCTGACACTCCCAGGTACACCTCTGACACTCCCGGGTACACCTCCGACACTCCCAGGTACACCTCTGACACTCCCGGGTACACATCTGACACCCCGTACACCTCTGACACTCCCAGGTACACCTGTGACACTCCCAGGTACAGCCTGACACCTCCAGGTACACCTCCGACCCTCCCAGGTACACCTCTCTGACACTCCCGTACACCCCTAACACTCCCAGGTACACCTCTGACACTCCAAGGTACACATCTGACACTCCCAGGTACATCTCTGATACTCTCAGGTATACCTCTGACAATCCCAGGTACACCGCTGACACTCCCAGGTACACCGTGACACTCCCAGGTACACCGCTGACACTCCCAGGTACACGCTGACACTGCCATGTTACACGTTTGACACCCATGCACATCTCAGACACTCCTAGGTACACCTCTGACACTCCCAGGTACACCACTAACACCCAGGTACACCTCTGACACGCCAAGGTACACATCTGACACCCCAGGTACATCTCTGATACCTCAGGTATACCTCTGACACTCCCAGGTACTCCACTGACATTCCCTGGTACACCTCCGACACTCCCAGGTACACCTCTGACACCCCAGGTACACCTTCTGACACTGCCAGGTACACCTGTGACACTTCAGGCACACCTGTGACACTCCCAGGTACACCTCCGACACCCAGGTACCTCTGATACTCCTAGGAACACCTCCGATATTCCCAGGTGCACCTCCGATACTCCCAGGTACTCCACTGACACCCCAGGTACACCTCACACTCACAGGTCACCTCTGACACTCCCGGTACACTCTGACACTGCCATGTACACCTGTGACACTCCCAGGTACACCTCTGACACTCCCAGGTACACCTCCGACACTCCGTACACCTCTGATACTCCCAGGAACACTTCCGATATTCCCAGATACACCTCCGATACTCCAGGTACACCTTGACACCCAGGTACCCACTGACACCCCAGGTACACCTCTGACACTCACAGGTACAATTCTGACACTGTCAGGTACACCTCTGACACTCCCAGGTATATTGACACTCCCAGGTACACCTGTGACACTCCCAGGTACACCTCCGACACTGCCAGGTACACCTCTGATACTCCCGGGAACACTTCCGATATTCCCAGATACACGTCCGATACTCCCAGGTACACCCTTGACACTCCCGGTACCCACTGACACCCCAGGCACACCTCTGACACTCCCAGGTACATCTCTGACACTCCCAGGTACACCTGGACACTCCCAGGTACACCGACACCCCAGGTACACTCTGATACTCCAGAACACTTCCGATATTCCCAGATACACGCCCGATACTCCCAGGTACCCCTTGACACTCCCAGGTACTCCACTGACACTCCCAGGTACACCTCTGAACTCCCAGGTACATCCCTGACACCCCAGGTACACCCCGACTCTCCCAGGTACACCTCTGACACCTGTGCACCTCGACATCCCAGGTACACCCCTGACACTTTCAGGTGCCACCTCTGACACTCCCAGGAACTCACTGACACACCCTGGTGCATCTCAGACACCCTCCTGGCACCTCCGACACTCCCTGGCACACCTCCTGACACTCCCAGGTACCTCAGACACCCCAGGTACACCCTGACGCTCCCAGGTACACCGCTGACACCCCAGGTACACCTCTGACACTCCCAGGTACACCTCCGACACCCCAGGTACACCTCCGACACTCCAGGTACACCTCTGACACTCCCAGGAACACCTATGACACTCCCAGGTACAGCTCCGACACCTCCAGGTACACCTCCGACACTCCCGTACACCCCTGACACTCCCAGGTACACCCCTAACACACCCAGGTACACCTCTCTGACACTCCAAGGTACACATGTGACACCTCCCAGGTACATTCTGATACTCTCAGGTATACCTCTGACAATCCCAGGTACACCGCTGACACTCCCAGGTACACCGCTGACACTCCCAGGTACACCGCTGACACTCCCAGGTACACCGCTGACACTGCCATGTTACACGTTTGACACTCCATGCACATCTCAGACACTCCTAGGTACACCTCTGACACTCCCAGGTACACCCCTAACACTCCCAGGTACACCTCTGACACTCCAAGGTACACATCTGACACTCCCAGGTACACTCTCTAATACTTCAGGTATACTCCGACACTCCCAGGTACACCTCTGACATTCCAGGTACACATCTGACACTCCCATGTACACCTCTGACACTCCCAGGTACACCTGTGACACCCCAGGTACAGCTCCAACACCTCCAGGTACACCTCCCGGCCACTCCCAGGCACACCTCTGACACTCCCAGGTACACCCCTAACACTCCCAGGTACACCTCCTGACACTCCAAGGTACCACATCTGACACTCCCAGGTACATCTCTGATACTCTGTATACATCTGACAACCCAGGTACACTGCTGACACTCCGGTACACACCGCTGACACTCCCAGGTACACGCTGACACTCGGTGTACACCGCTGACACAGCCATGGTACAAGTTTGACACTCATGTACACTCAGACACTTCCAGGTACACCTCAGACACTCCCAGGTATACCTCTACTCCCAGGTACACCCCTGACACTCGGTACACACACTCCCAGGTACATCTCTGACTACCTCAGCTTTGACACTCCCAGGTACACAGCTGACACTCAGCCTGACACTCCCAGGTACACCGCTGACACTGCCATGGTACACCTAAGACACCTCCCAGGTACACCTCAGACACTCCTCAGGCCACCGCTGACACCCTCAGGTACACCTCTGGACACTCCCAGGTACACCTCCTAGCCTCCCAGGTACACCTCTGACACTCCCGGGTACACCCCCAACACTTGGTGCCACCTCACTCCAAGGTACACCTGACATTCCCGTGTAATCTCTGATACCTTCAGGTATACCTCTGACACTCCCACGTACACCGCTGACACTCCCAGGTACACCGCTGACACTCCCAGGTGCCACCTGCCACACTGCCATGGCACGCTTGACACCCCAGGTACACCTCTGACACTCCCGCACACCTCTGGTACTTCCAGCTATACTTTCACACTCCCAGGTACACCTCTGACACTCCCAGGTACACCTCTGGACACCTCACAGGTACACCTCTGACACCCCAGGTACACCTCTGACACTGCCAGGTCACCTGTGACACCCCAGGTACACCTCCGACACTTCCAGGTACACCCGACACTCCCAGGTACACCTCCGACACCCTGGACACTTCCGACACTCCCAGGCACCTCCGACACTCCCAGGTACACCCCTGACACTCCCAGGTACACCTCTGACACTCCCTGCACACCTCTGGTACTTCAGCTATACTTCACACCCCAGGCACCCTGACACCCCAGGTACACCTCTGACACCCAGGTACACCTTCGACACCCCAGGTACCCACTGACACCCTGGGTGCATCTCTGACACTCCTGGTACACCTCCACACTCCCTGGTACACCTCCACACTTGCGTACACTCTGACACTCCCGGGTACACCCCTGACGCTCCCAGGTACACCGCTGACACTCCCAGGTACACCTCTGACACTCCCAGGTACACCTCACACTCCCAGGTACACCTCTGGACACTCCCAGGTACACATCTGACACCTCCTGCACACTCCTGACACTCCCAGGTACATCTGTGACACTCCCAGGTACAGCCCGACACTCTCCAGGTACACCTCCGACCTCCCAGGTGCACCTCTGACACTCAGGTACACTCCTAACACTCCTGTGTACACACCTCTGACACGCCAAGGTACACATCTGACACTCCCAGGTACATCTCTGATTTCTGGGGTATACCTCTGACACTTGGGTACTCACTGACATTCCTGGTACACCTCTCGACACTCCCAGGTACCTTGACACTCCCAGGTACACCTCTGACACTGCCAGGTACACCTGTGACACTCGTGTACACCCAGTGACACTCCCAGGTACACCTCCGACACCCCAGGTACACCTCTGGATACCTAGGAACACTGATACTCCCAGGTGCACCTCCGATACTCCCAGGTACTCCACTGACACTCCAGGTACACCTCTGACACTCACAGGTACACCTCTGACACTCCCAGGCACCTCTGACACTGCCAGGTACACCTGTGAACTCCCAGGTACACCTCCTGACACTCCTGTACACCTCCGACACTCCAAGGTACACCCTGATACTCAGGAACACTTCCGATATTCCCAGATACACCTCCGATACTCCCAGGTACACCTTGACACTCCCAGGTACTCCACTATACTCCCAGGTCACCTCTGACACTCACAGGTACACCTCTGACACTGTCAGGTACACCTCTGACACTCCCGGTGTACATTCTCTGACACTCCCAGGTACCTACCCTGGTACCTCTCCGACACTCCCAGGTACACCTCTGATACCCCAGAACACTTCCGATATTCCAGATATCCGATACTCCCAGGTACACCCTTGACACTCCCAGTACCCACTGACACCAGGTACACATTTCTGACACTCCCAGGTACATCTCTGACACTCCCAGGTGCACCTGTGACACTCCCAGGTACACCTCCGACACTCCCAGGTACACCTCTGATACTCCAGGAACACTTCCGATATTCCCATACACGCCTGATACTTCCAGGTACACTCTTGACACTCCCGTACTCCACTGACACTCCTAGGTACATCTCTACTCTAGGTACACTCTCCGACTCTCTTCTCAGGTACACCTCTGACACTCCCAGGCTACCTTGAGACTCCAGGTGTACACTCTTTATTCTAGGTACACCTTTGACACTCCAGGTACTACTGACACACCCTGGTGCATCTCAGACACTCCTGTACACCTCCGACACTCCCAGGTACACTCTCTGGCCACTCCCAGGTACACCCTAACACTCCCAGGTACACCTCTGCCCAAGGTACACATCTGACACTCCCAGGTACATCTCTGATACTGTATACCTCTGACACCCCAGGTACTGCACTGACATTCCTGTGCCACCTCCGACACCTCCCGGTGCCACTCTGACACTCCAGGTACACTGACACTGCCAGGTACACCTGTGACCTCCCAGGTCCACCTGTGACACTCCCAGGTACACCTTGACTCCCAGGCTTGATACTCCTAGGAACACTTCCCTGTGGTGCACCTCCGATACTCGTGCACTATGTACTCTCCGGCACCTCTTCTGACACTCACAGGTACACCTCTGACACTCCCAGGTACACCTCTGACACTGCCAGGTACACCTGTGACCCCCAGGTACACCTCTGACACTCCCAGGTACACCTCCGACACTCCAAGGTACACTCTGATACTCCCAGGAACACTTCCGATATTCCCAGATACACCTCCGATACTCCCAGGTACACCTTTACACTCCCAGGTGCCATCTCTGACACTCCCAGGTACACCCCTGGTGCACCCCAGGTACACCTGCGACACTTCAGGTACACCTCTGATACTCCTAGGAACACTTCCGATATTCCCA